>NC_057810.1:35483340-35507700 GCF_018294505.1 Triticum aestivum
TGTAATGGGTTCTACGATAAATTCTATTTATATATATGCATAACATGTACAATATGTAGTATCGTAAAATACCAGCAAACGAAAAAGAATTAAATGGAAATCACAAAACTAAAAGAAAAATAAATAATAAAACCAAAACCCCCCAATTTTTTTAGTACCGGTTGGTAACACCAACAGTACTAAAGCTCTCCCCACACCCGGCCCTGGCTCATGCCAAGTGGTGGCCCTTTAGCTGCGGTTCGAGCCGAACCGGTACTAAAGGGGGAAGGGGACCTTTAGTACCCATCCTTTAGTGCCGGTTGCAGAACCGGCACTAAAGCCCCTTACGAACCGGGGCTATAGCCCGGTTCTGCACTAGTGGTAGGAGGCGTAGAATGAAGATGGTCTCTCTCAAGCAACCCTGCAACCAAATAACAAAGAGTCTCTTGTGTGCCCAACACACCCAATACAATGGTAAATTGTATAGGTGCACTAGTTCGACGAAGAGATGGTGATACAAGTGCAATATGGATGGTAGATATAGGTTTTTGTAATCTGAAAATATAAAAACAGCAAGGTAATTAATGATAAAAGTGAGCGTAAACGGTATTGCAATGGTAGGAAACAAGGCCTAAGGTTCATACTTTCACTAGTGCAAGTTCTCTCAACAATAATAACATAATTGGATCATATAACTATCTCTCAACATGCAACAAATAGTCACTCCAAAGCCACTAATAGCGGAGAACAAATAAAGAGATTATGGTAGGATATGAAACCACCTCAAAGCTATTCTTTCTGTTCTATCTATTCAAGAATCCGTAGTAAAATAACACGAAGCTATTCTTTCCATTCAATCTATCATAGAGTTCATACTAGAATAACACCTTAAGACACAAATCAACCAAAACCCTAATGTCACCTAGATACTCCATTGTCACCTCAAGTATCTGTGGGCATGATTATACGATATGCATCACACAATCTCAGATTCATCTATTCAACCAACACAAAGTACGTCAAAGAGTGCCCCAAAGTTTCTACCGGAGAGTCAAGACGAAAACGTGTGCCAACGCGTATGCATAAATTCATTGAACCCGCAAGTTGATCACCAAAACATACATCAAGTAGATCACGTGAATATCGCATTGTCACCACAGATAAGCATGACAAGACATACATCAAGTGTTCTCAAATCCTTAAAGACTCAATCCGATAAGATAACTTCGAAGGGAAAACTCAATCCATTACAAGAGAGTAGAGGGGGAGAAACATCATAAGATCCAACTATAATAGCAAAGCTCGCGATACATCAAGATCGTATCACCTCAAGAACACGAGAGAGAGAGAGATCAAACACATAGTTCCTGGTACATACCCTTAGCCCCGAGAGTGAACTACTCCCTCCTCGTCATGGAGAGCGCCGGGATGATGAAGATGGCCACCGGTGAGGGATCCCCCCTTCGGCAGGGTGCCGGAACAGGCTCCCGAGAGGTTTTTGGTGGCTATAGAGGCTTGCGGCGACGCAACTCCTGATCTATTGTTGTCTTCGGTGTTTTTAGGGTATATGGGAATATATAGGTGAAAGAAGTCGGTTAGTGGAGCCACGAGGGGCCCACGAGGGTGGAGGGCGCGCCCCCTGCCTCATGGCCTCCTTGAAGCTTCCCTGACTTGCACTCTAAGTCCCCTGGATTGCTTACGTTCCAAAAATAATGCTCCCGAAGGTTTCATTCTGTTTGGACTCCGTTTGATATTCCTTTTCTTCGAAACACTGAAATAGGCAAAAAAAACAACAATATGGGCTGGGCCTCCGGTTAATTGGTTAGTCCCAAAAATAATACAAAAGTGTATAATAAATACCATAAACATCCAAAACAGATAATATAATAGCATGAATGCTTCATAAATTATAGATACGTTGGAGACGTATCAGCCGCCGCTCCGGCGGCTAGCAGTAGTACAAGCAGTGGAGGGAAGCAGTTCAAATACCGACCATCTCTGAAGGCTCCGGAAAAGTTACCTTATGAGAGGACCGACAAGGAAAACGAGGACATCAGTCGTGCCCAAGTGAGGAACTTTTTTGCACGGAAACCTCCACCTCCGAAGGAAACCGTAGATCCGGTGAAAGTGAAGCGGACTATCGATTTCCTGAAGCGACCACCACCGCCTCCGCCAGATTCCAACTATGTGCGCACTATTAAAAAGTCATATAAGGAAGCGGGGCGGTCGGGAAGTACTTGTAGTGATGCAAGGTTAGCAGAACGAAGAAGAGGGAAAAAATTCCCCAGCTCGGCAAACAGGCGAAGCAAATGTGCCCCCCGCTCAAGGTGTCTAGCGATATCATCGCTAATCATCCGGGGATGGTACCCGATACAAATCTTGGTGATTACCTGCCTGATGATGTACGCATTGAAATAATGGAGGTGGACGAATTCAGATTCCAGTACGGGTAGCCTCACGTCAAACCTGATCATCCTCGTCTAACAACGATGATGCGAAGACTCCATGAATGGTACATGCAAAGATGCAGGCAGTCTGGGAGGCATGCTTTGACGACAAGAATTAAAGAGGAGCACAACATCACTCGAATGGATATTTTGAATATTGAATTTGACGAGTTATTCCAGTTGTACAATCAAAAGAACCTCGACAAAACACTCGTGACTTGCTACTGTCTATAAGTACTACTTCTGTAATTAAGTCTCGATATATAGCTGAACTCTTTCATTGCATGTATATATAATTATCCTCACTGTATTATGCAGGTTGAAGATCGTCGAATGCAGAAAAGTAGATATCTATGACATTGGATTCATTAACCCAAATATCATACATGAATGGACGGTCAAATACAATGTCAAAGAGATCGATGACAACTTGCTACAATCATTGCTTAAAAATCAAAACAAAGATAAAATACTCTTTCCTTAAAACTTCAAGTGAGTGTTACTGTCTTGTGCATATTTGGTTTCCCTTACTCGTGGTTAATTATAGTAATGTAATTAATGAGTTATGCATGCTTGCGCAGCTTTCACTTTATTTTGCTAGAAGTTAAGCTTGAAACTAGAATAGTAACTATCTTATACTCGAGAAGAAAAAGTCCCCAGGAGTGTGCGAACATGACTGATATGCTCTAGAAGTAAGTTCAATCGATCATTATCGCACCATATCGGCAACTTTGTTTATTTTCTGATATCAAGTAATTATTCTCTTTGTTTGACAGGGTTTGGAAACAGTTCACCACCATTGTTCCGGCACTGTCGAAGGAGCTGCGATTTACACACCCAAAAGTAAGTACTACTAGCTAGTTCCGTGCATCTCCCATTGATTCTATCTAGTTTCATCAAAACAATTAAGCATGCTTGATTATCAGTTTGATTGAAATCTATTTCTCGTAAAGTGCTTGTGGCAGAAGCTGGGAATGATTTTTGTGAGTACTACATTTGCAAGTTCATCTACAACTCGACGACCTCTAAGCGGGGCTACTCTAAATAAGATTTTGATGTACGTAAACAAAAAAAATCATAATTCTATTTTATTAACATCATTTGTGTTGAGTTTCATTCATATACATGTATTGACCCACTTCTTTAAATTAGATGTGGGAGAGGTGGGATGAACTCCTACACATGATCGCATACGAGCAATTCAAGAGGAATTGGCGGGATTATTTCTTGACCACGTCATAAATAAAGACGGAGAATACCATGTGGAAGTTCAAATAGACCTTAGATGCTAGGGTTTGTAAGAGATCTTATATTGTATATATGTAGCTAGTAGCATCGGATAGATATATGGAAATTTGTTGTTCGACCAATCTCGCGGAGAAAGAGAGGTCGATCACTTCTCTCTGTATATGTTCATGACGATCTTGTGTATTTAATGGTTCCTTCATTTGCTGGCAGGAGGAGAGATCCTAGTCACCCTTTGACTCATGAGAGAAGAGGCGAACAGGTACGCAACGAGGCTACGTTGCTTTGTTTTTGATCTTGTGTATGTTCATGACGATCTTGTGTATTTAATGGTTCCTTCATTTGCTGCCAGGAGGAGAGATCCTAGTCACCCTTTGACTCATGAGAGAAGAGGCGAACAGGTACGCAACGACGCTACGTTGCTTTGTTTTTGATGTTATACACTATTTCATCAAAGGCCCACCTCAAAATGCATGAACAAAAAAAATCACTCTGTTATATGCATGCTACTTATGTTCAATAAAATTTGTCCAACTTACAAAAATGAAATACAATATGATATGTATTTTTAGTACATATTTTATTAATTAAAATATTCATATTTCATCAATCAAATTTCATAGAGATATATGACGTCACCTGCCGTTGGAGATTCTAGCCTTATGACAGGTTCGGGACTTTATTCCGCAAAAGCTTCATTATTCTCCTAATATTGTGACAACGTACTGAATGCAACATTGCTATTCGGCAATACAAAGGGCCTCCATATACTGAGGAATTCTGCAATGTAACTTTATAATTTTAGAATTAAACCCCTTTCACCTTAGAAAAAACACGCGAGGTATCATCTTGTATACCTAATATTTTAGATCAGCAAACCAACCTGTGGTTAGATGGTTAGAGGGTCTGTGATATCCCCAGCCCACCAGGGTTCAAGTCTTTGTGCTCGTATTTATTCCTGGATTTATTTCAGGATTTTCGGTGATGCGCATTCAGTGGGAGGAGACGTTTCCGTTGACGACGAGGTGGCTACGTCGACTTTGTAAATTTCAAGATGATATGCCGGCTCAGTCTTTCGGAAGTGCTCATAGCGGTAGGGTGCACGTGCGTGCGCTTAGAGCATCTCCAACAGGCGCGGCAAAAGGCGCGCCCGCGCGCTAAAAATTGCTTTTAGCGCGCGCCGGCCGGTTCCGCGCGCTCTAGCGGTGGCAAGAACTTACCGCGTGCGGGAAGAGTTTGCGCGCGCGCGGGAGAAAGCGGCACGCGGCGCGGTAGATTTGGTGCGCCGCTTCACGCGCGCCTATAAATTTCCACGCTCGCCACGCGCACAGAGCACAACCACGCGCCCTCCCCTCGCAACCTCGCCGCTTTGCCGCTTTCCGCGCCACCACCGCGCCACCATGCCGCCGCGCCGTCGGGGTGCTTCGGGCTATCGCGGCGTCCGCGAGCGCCCCAACGGCTGGTACTCCGCCGAGATACAGTCCGACGACGTCCAGCTCGGCCTTGGGACGTTCCGGAGCGCGCACGAGGCGGCCCGCGCGTACAACGCGGTGGCGTGGCGCTTGGAGAGGCCTCGGTCGAAGATGAACTTCCGGGACATCTTCACGCGCGTCAGGGGCAGCGCGTCGCCCCTCCGCCGCGTCTCATCACCGACATGGACCGTGCTGGCCACGCTCGGCGGCAGCGCCGCCTCCTCGTCACCGAGGAGGACGAGCGAGCCATGGCGGAGTGCCGCCGTCGCCACCCGGAGGACGTCGCCGACGAGCATGCCTACTGGGCGGAGAGGACGGCAAGGCGCCGCGCGGAGCGGGCTGACCGGCGTCAGCGGAAGGCATTAGCGAACAAGCAGTGCGATATCGTTTCAGCAGGTGGGAGGTCGTTCTTCACCGCGGACGACGAACGTTGGGACGACATATGGATCTCAACCTCGGACGACACCGACGAGGATGATGATGGTGATGGTAGCGACTTGGAGTAGTTTCTGTATATGTATGCCGTAGTAGTTTCTATCTATCTATCTATGCCGTAGTAGTATCTATCTATCTATATATGTCGAACTATCTATCTAGTTGCACCGATCTAAAATATCTTTGTATCATTTTTTTATCTATGCAATTAATTTTAAAAAAATGTTGTAGAATGTGCACGCGCGCTGCATTTTTACCGCACCTGCTGGAGCTGCGCGCGCGGCTTTTCAGCGCGGCTGCTGGAGCAAACGCTGCGCGCCGCGCTAAACCAGGCGATGGCGCACGCCAAATCAGTTTTTAGCGCGCGACGCGTTCGGCGCCTGTTGGAGTTGCTCTTATAGGGGTGAGTGTATGCGCCTGTATATGAGCGCTTGCGTATGTACTGTATTAAAAAATATATTTTAGATCGTGATGATTAGAAAATTATCACAGAGTAGATATAAAATAAAAAAAATCACCGGGCTGCTAACACTAGTTGACTCGTAGGTTTTCTAGCATTTTGTTTTTAGCAAAAGATTGCCTCCTGGTTCCGCCGCGCGTGCCCATCAGTCAGGTCGACAAATCCAGCTCCGACAAGAAATCATTGGGACATAAATTTGTTGGTAGGTCTGCCTATTTATTTAATCTATTCCCTCGGTTTTAAAATAGTATTTCCTTTGTCACGGTTTAGAAGATGTACATGAGAAATCTTTAGGACCAAGGTGTTTCACGATTGTACTAACTTTATATTAAAGTCGTCTATTTTGAAACGAAGGGAGTAAATGAAAAGCCGCAAAATCCAAACCACATCTCGTCATCACTGACATAAATTTTGCATGGTAGGTCTGCCTATCTATTCTATCTAAATGGAAAGTCAAATTGCCTGGCTGCTATCAGCTTCCTTGCTACACTAGTGATTCTTCGTACGCATCTTCCTGAATTATTGTTTTTCTTTCTTGAATTATTGGTCTGGTTGGTTTCACTCGCTAATTAATTCTCCACCAGCGAGCTATAAAATGCAAACTTTTACCAGTTCATGCACATCTTTAATTGTCACCATGGCGGCTCAGCTAGTGGCAGCACTCTTATCTCCACAAGCACTATTGCTTTATCTCCTGCTCCTCCCTATCGTCCTCCTCTACTACTCGGCAACAAAAACAAAGAGATCGGGGAGCGAGCAGGCTGCCGCGGCGGGCCATGGCGAAGAGCGCCCCCTTCCTGCGCCTCCGAGTAAGCTCCCTCTCATCGGCCACCTCCACCTCATCGGCACCAACCCCCACGTCTCCCTCGCCGCGCTCACCGCCCAGCACGGCGACGGCGGGATCCTGCTGCTCCACCTGGGCCAGGTGCGCAATCTCGTGGTCACTACCCCGGGCGCCGCGGAGGCGGTGCTTCGCACGCACGACCACGTCTTCGCGTCGCACCCGCAGAACGCGTTCGCCGACACGCTCCTCGACGGCTCCGACATCGCCTTCGCCCCCTACGGCGAGTTCTGGCGGCAGCTGAGGCGGCTGGTCACCACGCACCTGCTCAGCGCCAGGAAGGTGCTGTCGCTCCGCGCTGGTCGCGAGGAGGAGGCACGCCTGGTCATGGCCAAGATCCGCGACGCTGCGGCCGCCGGCGCCGCCGTGGACGTGTCCACGCTGCTCGCCACCTTCACCAACGACGTCGCTTGCCGCGCCGTGTCCGGCAAGTTCTTCCGGGAGGAAGGCCGGAACGAGCTGTTCCGGGAGGTGATCGACGGCAACGTCGCGGCGTTCGGGGGGTTCAACCCGCAGGACTACTTCCCGAGCATGGCCAAGGTGGACGCGCTGGCGCGGGTGCTGTTCCCCAAGATGACTCGGCTGAGGAAGAGGTGGGACGGGCTGCTCGACAGGATCATCGACGACCACGCCACCAAATCATCGCTGCAGCAAGAAGAAGATGAGGAGGAGACAGACTTCGTGGACGTTCTCCTCGCTCGTCAACACGAGTACAGTCTCACCAGGCAGCATATCAAGGCCATTTTGGTGGTACGTAATACCTAATTTCCAAGAGAATCTCTTTGCACTATGTAGCACTTGCTAATGTTCATCATATATTCCCCCTGTCCGGAAATACTTGTCATAGAAATGAATATATCTAGACATATTTTAGTTTTAGATACATCTTTTTTTATCCATTCTTGGGCAAGTAATTCCTGACAAAGGAAGCATTTAATTAGATCGAATCCATGTCTGCAGGACATGTTTGTAGCTGGGACGGACACGTCATACGTAGTCCTAGAGTTCGCCATGGCCGAGCTCATGCGAAAGCCACACCTCATGGCCAAACTCCAAGCCGAGGTAAGGGAAAAGACACCAAAGGGCCAACCAATGGTCATGGAGGATGACTTGGGCGGCATGACCTACCTAAAGGCAGTCTTGAAGGAGACGCTCCGGCTGCACCCACCATTGCCCCTCCTCCTCCCACACTTCTCTGTGGACAAGTGTGTCATTAACGGCTACACAGTCCCCGCCGAAACTCGTGTCATCATCAATGTGTGGGCCATCGGCAGAGACCCTGGGTCGTGGGAGGATGCGGAGGAGTTCATCCCTGAGAGGTTCGAGGACATCGCGTCCCCCGACTACAAGGGGAGGGATTTTGGGATCCTGCCGTTTGGAGCCGGTCGAAGGATATGTCCCGGGATAAACTTTGGCATGGCCTCCGTGGAGATTATGCTCGCCAACCTTGCATATTGCTTTGATTGGGAGCTCCCGGGTGGGATGCAACACAAGGACCTCAATATGTCAGAGGTGTTTGGAATGACGATACACCGGGAGGAGAAGCTAATTCTTGTCCCAACAACACGAGATGTTAGTCATGAATAATATATAGTTTACATGCACTTGTAAGGGTATAGATGCTATAGTACTTAAGAGTGTTATTTTTGTATGCTGGTAATGTTTAGATGTATGGTGCAGTGTTACAAATACTATGGTTTTCCTCTAGTGTTGTTGTATGGAGTTTTTTCAACATCACTTTGGAAGGCGCCACATTTAAGATGGTCAAAGTCATTATGGGGCCTCTGCCAACTAAAATAAGTGCACGTGTGTAGATAGGGAAATGGTTGGAGTACTCAATATATATCTCTTTAGTAACTTGGGCAATATCTGGGGTGAATAGGTCAAAGAGGTTGTGGAACTGTACATCAACTCGTTCATCCTTCATAAGGACAAGGACTACATACTCATGCCCTATTCACCTCTAAGTCTTATTGTAATTTGTATTGTCAAAATGTTTACCTTTCTTTATGCACTTACATCCATGCAACTTTCCTTTCACTACCCGAAACAGAGTTTTTCGTGACGGCCACGTACGATCGTGACGGCCACGATGGCTCCTTCAGGAACGTGAACGCGTTCCTGACGTGGATGGTCCGTTGAGAGGAATGATCGCTACGTTCCTGACGTTCTGCTTGATAGCCTTCAGGAAAGAGATTAACCTTCAGGAACGATGTGGCACGTTCGCGTCGGGGGTCATATCCACGTCGCGAATCAATTGCGCACCTTCAGGAGCGCGTACGTGGCCGTCAGGAAGACACAAGTCGCGGGACGCGGAGATATTTTCTCTTGCGAGAGGCGCGTGCACGCTCAGAGTTCAGATCGAGGGCCTCCACTTGCCCCCGTGCCAGCAGTCCAGTTCAGATCCACCGCCTCCATCCCCATCGAGCACAATCCACCTCGCCGTTGACTGCTGCCTCCCTCCCCATGGAGCGCCGTCCACCCTGCCGTTGACGGCCGCCTCCCTCCCCATGAAGCGCCGTCCACCTCGCCGTTGACGGCCGCCTCCCTCCCCATGGAGCGCCATCCACCCCGCCGCTGGCGGCCGCCTCCCTCCCCTTGAAGCGCCGTCCACCTCGCCGTCGACGACCGCCTCCCTCCCCATGAAGCGTCGTCCACCCCGCCGTTGAGGGCCGCCTCCACCCCTCCAGACCGGCCACCTCTTCGCTGCGAGCCTAGGACGTCCAGATCTGCCTACCTCGGCTCTGACTTCCAGATCCTCCCCCAGATCCGCCTGCGTGCAAAGGTGACTCCATCCCCGTCCAGGGCCCCCCTGCTCCTCCTCTCCCTAATCTGGCTGCCGTGTCAAATAATTTTACTTCTGCTGCAGAGCTAGATCTACTCTTTTGTTATTCCTTGCTTGTTGTTACTCTGTACATTGTTGTTTGAGATCGACCTCAGATATTGTTTCATTAATATAGTATGTTAATCTTCGCATATATTTCTTCATGGCTTTGTTCTGCGTTTTAGTTTGTGACAAAGATTGCCATGCATTCTTTGGTGTCAAATGACCTTGTGTACTGAAAGCTGGTGCAATAGAATTACCTTGTACAATCATCCATATATTTTATGGTAAAAGTAAAAGATTATTTATTTCATTTTTAATTCTGAACATGCCTCGTTGTGCATCTTTATGTCAGTGTGAAAGGACTTCTATAGGGAGAGAGAAATTGCTATTTAGGATTGCAATTTAGTTGTCAAATCTGTCTACTATTGCCTTTTTGGTTCACAATTAGTTTCCAAATTTAGTACTTAAATGATGCTAATTTTGCTGTTTGAGTAATCGTGCACTTGTGATAAATTCGCTATGTTTCAGGGGTGGTTCATGATCATCCATTCAGACCAAAAGCATGTTGGTAAGTTGCATTCAGTTTATGGTGGGAAAGATGTATTGCCATAGGGAAGCTACAAAATTGAACACTTACAGGTGCATGGGTAGTTTATTTGAGTTATAGGTGATGGTGCTATAAGGAAAGCAGTGCTTGTTGCAAAAGCTAGGGAGAAGGATGTAGGACAATCACACTCTGTTGTACCAAGATTTATTGAGGAAAAATGTTCAGTTGCAAAGGCACTGCAAAAATGATTCTCTTCTGACCAAACATCTACAAGTATTGTTCATCTTTTACTCATATTTGCTTTGATTGTGTTACAGATCCTGTTGATGCTTTGCACATAAACTGAACCATTTGTTGCACTGTAGTTGGTATATGTCAAGATGGGATAGGAAATACCCAAGAGCTTCTTGCTTTTCATGATGAGCCAATGGATGGTAGTGATCTGGTAAGTAGTGCTTATGATCCGCAATTCCTCTATGCAAACTATTCTTACGTTGAATTTCACAAGTATATCTACGTATAATACATGCAGATTGTAATGTAATCAGAACAGGGTGCGTCATAGTAGTTCATGTGTTGATGATAATCTATGATAAGAAACAATCTATTTGTCTCATACAAAGGCAGTATTTCTAGAGTCTCTTGTGAAAGAAAATCTTACTCTGATATAGGCATAGTTTTTATGGCTTCAGAGGCTGCTGCCTACTCCCTCTGTCCATGAATAAGTGTACATCTAACTTTTGTCATGGAGGGAATAAGTGTCTGTGTATTTTAATCAGTGGTTGCTACCTGCTTAAGTGCCTGTGCATTATGCGTCTATTCATGTACAACTCAATTGGTGGTGGTTATCATACAAAGTTAACTATTTTTCTCTATACTTGTAGTGCTAGCCTAAAAAGCCGGACATGGGGACATGCTCAGACATGCGTATGCCGCCGTATTTCGTGATTACGAATGAAAAAAAGAATGCATAGGGAGCATGTCCTCCCAATGGCAACCACACCAGACTAGGTAACCTCGACCTCTTTCATCTATTTGAATTTAGTTTTTGTTGAGCTGCTGCTGCTGCTGCTTGCTTCCCCTGTTCGTCATGCCCTTGCTGCTTCTACTCGCTAGTTGCTTCCCCATGCTGTTCATGTGCTGCTGCTGCTTGATTGCTTGTTGCTTCCCCATGTTGTGCACGTGCTGCTGCTTGCTTGTTGGTTGCTTCCCTGTTTTGCTGCTGCCTGCTTGTGTCGAACTGTTGATTGGTGCTTCATGTTATGGAACACCAAATCATCAATGGGTGAGAGTGAATGAGGACAACCTAGACCTGGTACTGACAATTCGAGACTTTTTCATTTTATTCCTGTTACTTCATGATTGCAGCCTACACTTGGCACCAAGATAAGACTTTTTCACTTTCTTGCTAGCAAATAATGTGTTTCATTAGGTGGATTTTATATTTTGGTTTGACAAGTTGTATATGTACCATAGATTTGCCTTTCACCTTGTTCACTGAAGTCTGCTACATTTTTTGTTGTAGGGGTGAATGGATCCTCCCAAGGCCAAGAGAATGCTTGTACTCCATTGACAAATTCTTCTCATCCTGAAGATCTTGCTCATGCTACACACCTGGATGAGCGTGGTTCTACTCCAAAGAGGATAATCATTCAGGAATGCCACTAGCATAATTAGTGTTTAATATCGTGAACCAGGGTGCAGGTAGCCTTTTATTTTTTCACTTGCTTCTCTTGGCAATTCATGTAAATTCGTGGCAAATCATGTAAGTTGAGGTTCTATGAATCATGAGTTGGGTATGAATATGTGGATCTTGTGAACATTGAGCTTTCAATATAATTGGTTCATTGTGAATTATGAATTGAATGTGATTTTCAAATGCGCTGTGCGACCATGGTTTGTGCATGATATGAGAGAGGATTTGACACATTGCTGTGAATTTTCATATATAATTTTGCACTAATTTTTAATAATAGGTTTTGCTTCTCATGGTTGATTCCTGACGGACATGGTAATTTATACCTGACGATGCCAGCCGTCACGAATATCCCCCAGCTCATTCCTGAAGGTACGCACCAGTTGACAGGAATAGGTTAGGTTCCTGACGGCAAGTGTTCCTGACGGTGTTTCCTGACGGTCTAGCCTTCAGGAAAGCAGAGTTTGCGCAACTCAGGTCACCCGTCAGGAAATGCCGTCAGGAACCTCATTCGTGACGGCCACCTTCAGGAATAACAGACATTCCTGACAAGCTGTTACTGACGGGGAATTCCTGACGGTAGTGCATTGTTCCTGACGAAAATGGCTCATTCCTGACGGGTTTCGGCCGTCAGGAAAAGGTCAGTTTGGGGTAGTGTTTGATCTCGTTTGTATACATCCATGCAACTTTCCTTTCATTATAATCAATCTGAAATTTCTAATGTGGTAAAGTGTGTTCATCAACGAAACATGCCTCTTCATTTTGACAATTTCATGTCCCATTATAAATATGTTTAGTTGGAAAACTCTTTTTTTTCTATATATTTGATGTGTTTCCAACTTCCTGAATAGCTAACAGGGAAATAGGGTATGTTTGCCAAGTTTAGTAGCTTTATTTATAATCACCGACGAGGAGAAGGACCTTGCTAATCTATTCATACACTATGAAACCTTTATTTACTAACTCGTAAGATATATAATCATATACTCTAGAACGTTATACTTACTTGTGGCTAATATGGACAACATACTATCTAGAAACATCTAATTTGGCGCTTATTAGACATTACGTTTCACATCCCTCTTTTGTATAGCACTTACATATACACTACTACTCATCTGAATCTCATCAATTATTGGTAGAGGCATTCAATTTTATCATTTTCTCTCTCTTTCTTTCTAGAAGCATTTTTTATTGAAGGAAAAGTTTTGTACATGTAGGGGCCTTCCCTACTGTTTATACTAAAAAAGACAAGTTCATGTAAAAGACAATGTAGAAGATAAATAACTATCATAACATGAGTTAATTTTTTGTTCAATTCTAGACCAGTATATATTAGAATGATATAATGTATAACGAAAGCACTACTACAAAATCATCATATTCGAGATCATACATTAAAAAATGAGTTATAAAAAGGTAAAAGTATCCATGGTACATATTTAATTAGGGCATGTTTGCCAGCTAACAGCTGCTGTCGTATGTTTCAGAACAACTTAAGCTTTGTTAGACTCTAGCTATAGTTTTTGTTAGTTTCACCTGTCTATCTTTTCTTCGATTAAAATTGTAGTAGTAAATAAACTAATCTGCGACTTAGTCTAGTTTGTTAGGATAGTTTGTTTGCCCTGATTGGATCATGGGATGAGAGGATGCAACAGTCATGGCAATATCTTTGGGAGGCGTGCGAGGAGCAGGTGAATGGCGGTGCTCACACGGACGTCCCATGTTTTCCCCTTTTTAGTTGCTTGTCGAACACGACACAAAAATATTATCTCTCATGAACATTTCCTGATCTCGTGTGAGCTCGAGCTAGGTCTAACAATGTCCAGTGCTCATTTGCCAGCTAACATTTGGCTCGAGCTTGATATTCTGAGAAGCTAGCTCGTAAAGTGGAGCCCCCCTCTAATGTAAAACAACGAAGTGGATGAAGCCCGGCTTCTCGAAACAATAGATATAGAAAGTTCATCAAAATAATGTGGGGAATGCCACCGTAAAATAATGTGGTGCTCTCTCTTGTTTCCTCATTTCCCTCAAGCTTGTGCTAACCCTAGAGAGGCCACCATCACCCATGTTCACCATGTCGTCGGCCTTCCGTCACACAACCAGCGACCTGCCACATCCCCGTCAGATTCCGGTGCATCTTGCTGCCTTCTCCCACTCTCTCTCGTAAAGCCCACCATTCTCTTAATTTCCTTCTCGTCTTCCCCCATCACATCCTATTGCTATGACGACCCTCCTCACCGCCAACTTCAACGAGCTTCCCCATCGACACCCTAACGCCCGCCTCAACCCAACTACAAAGGAAGAAGTTCTGTCGCTCTTACCCCCCCCCCCTAATGCATAGTCCTATTAACATACAACTAACCCTATGGTGTGATCCACACGCACACACATGTGATGGGCAAATAGTAACATAACCAAAAGCTATTTAAACAAATCATAGCAATTCACGAATTACCCATATGACAAATATACTCAAACACAATAGAGATGACCCAAGCCATTTCATAAGAATTCATAGCACAAAAGCACCATGTTCAAGTAGGGGATTACAGCGGGTTGAGGGAGAGTGTGACATCTATATAGATCAAAGTGACATCACATATGAACTAACTCATACTATCTAGCAACAAGTTCACAACATAGCTCATGATAAGTTCAAAACATAGTTTACAACCAGTTCACAGGTTCACCAACCTGTTGGGTAAGCAAACAAGCTAGAAAGATCAATGCCGATAACCAAGGCAAGGGCCAACCTCGTAATGAGGATAGAGACCAGAAAGGGCCAGACGCCGCCGCCCAAAAACAGTTTCCTCCTGAAGTTAAAGACATTAACATGATATATGTCACGCACATCAGCGGGAAGGAAAGGAAGCGTGTGCTACACGAGGTGTAAACCGTGGAGACAGTAGGGCCGAAGAAAAAATTGAGGCCCGACACATTTTGGAGGTAATGAAATATGTCCATGCAGCACCAATGCTTAGAGTTCATCAAATACACCTATCAAGCTGGTGCCAAACGAAGAAAGTCAAAACATGAAGGTTGTTCCTTATTTCCATATGAGTTCAACACATTTCTGAATGTTTACAGTTTTTTATGCACCTACATCCATATGTAAACTTCCTTTTGATTTTGTTTGCGTGATAGTTACTGGATCATCATCAATCTAAAGTTTATAATGTGCTTTGATTCCTGGAAGGTGAAAATCAGAGCTTGAGAGAGATAGTGAGGGTTTCGGATGATGCTTTCTTCATGTTTTTATTCATACGAGCATGTACACCTTAAGCCAAAGAAAGCAGACAAAGTAGTAGTAGAAGAAAAATTGTTTGTCGAACACGGCCACGAGGAGGAGGCGCACCTGGTCATGGCCAAGATCTGCGACACCCCCGCCGCCGGTGCTGCTGTCGACGTGTCCATGCTCCTCGCTGCCTCCACCAACGCCATCGCGTGCCACGCTGTGTCGGGCAAGTTCTTCCGGGAGGAAGGCCAGAACGAGCTGTTCCGGGAGGTGATCGACGGTAACGTGGCGGCGTTTGCCGGGTTCAACCCGCAGTACTTCTTCCCGAGCCTGGCCAAGGTGGACGCGTTGGCGCGGGTGCTGTTTGTCAAGATGACTCGGGTGAGGAAGAGATGGGATGGGCTGTTGGATAGGATCATCGACGACCACCCCAGCAAAGTTGCATCATGCAACAAGAAGATGAGGAGGCAGACTTCATGGACGTTCTCCTCGCTCGTGAATACGCACTGATTAAACACCCAGGCATCATCTTCATAAAAGTGTCAGGCAGCCTCTACAGCATGGGTCAAGGAGTAATGTAGCAAACAACATAGTTATGATAAAGAGATGGGTGAAGGGGAGATCTCTCCTTTTATATACCTGCCTCCTGGAGGAATTCTCAAGTATGACCGTGAAGAACTCAAAATCATCCAAGTCATACTCCGGTATGGCAGAGCGCAGCATGCGGTGGCGGCCTCCCCCCATCTCTGATAAGCAGCAGAAGTGACCAATTAGTATTAAGAACCATATTTATAAACACAGCTAGCTAGAACCATATTTGATAAATGGACCATATGCATATCTACTCCAAATTGGCTCTAATCCAACTTGGCTCTAATTCTATTGTATCATGTTTCAAATTGATCATAGACAAATTGATCATAGTTAATTAGCAGTAATAAAATTTGATTACAAGCGAGGTGAAATGCTAACATACTCATTTTTGAGAAGGATAAAAGATATTAGTCAATAGAAAAAAATGTTGACCAAAATACCACTATGTTATTACAATTGTTGTTTCCGTGCTACTACAGTACACAATGTGCGTAGATTCAGGTTGCCACTAGATATCACAAATCCAACCATTTTACACAATACCACCATCGCAAGTCACAAAGTTATCATAGCTTCCATGGATACACCAAATGTGCATCAAAGACAATACAATAAACACGGCAGTTCAGTTCAGTTCAGAAGCTATGGTCAAATATGGCAGTGTTTAGTTCAGAAGAGTGCAAAATAGTAGCATTCTTAGATCTCAGTTTGCCAAAATAATCTGCAGCACCCATAATTCGGTTCTTACAACCAAAGTTGCCCAATTGACTCGTTACTAGTTACTACTCCTAAAACAACAACAAGTGGTGATACGTCTCCAACGTATCTATAATTTATGAAGCATTCATGCTATTTTATTATCTGTTTTGAAAGTTTATGGGCTTTATTATACTTATATTATTTTTGGGACTAACCTATTAACCGGAGGCCCAGCCCATATTGTTGTTTTCTTGCCTATTTCAGTATTTTGAAGAAAAGGAATATCAAATGGAGTCCAAAAGGAATGAAAGCTTCGGGAGCGTGATTTTTTGAACGAACGTGATCCAGGAGACTTGGAGTTCAAGTCAATGAAGCTTTGAGGTGGCCACGAGGGTGGGAGGTGCCCCCCTACTGGGCGCGCCCCCCTGTCTCGTGGGCCCTGACCAACTTCTTTCACCTATATAAGTCTATATACACGAAAACCTTCGGATACAAAGATAGATCGGGAGTTTTGTCGTTGCAAGCCTCTGTAGCCACCAAAAACCAATCGGGACCCTGTTTCGGCACCCTGCCGGAGGGGAGGATCCCTCACCGGTGGCCATGTTCATCCTCCTGGCGCTCTCCATGACGAGGAAGGAGTAGTTCACCCTCGGGGATGAGGGTATGTACCATTAGCTATGTGTTTGATCTCTCTCTCTCTCTCTCTCTCTCTCGTGTTCTTGATTTGGCACGATCTTGATGTATCGCGAGCTCTGCTATTATAGTTGGACCTTATGATGTTTCTCCCCCTCTACTCTTTTGTAATGGATTGAGTTTTCCTTTTGAGGTTATCTTATCGGATTGAGTTTTAAGGATTTGAGAACACTTGATGTATGTATTGCCATGCTTATCTGTGGTGACAATGGCATATTCATGTGATCAACTTGATGTATGTTTTGGTGATCAACTTGCGGGTTCCGTGACCTTGGGAATTTACGCATAGGGGTTGGCACACGTTTTCGTCTTGACTCTTCGGTAGAAACTTTTGGGCACTCTTTGAAGTACTGTGTGTTGGTTGAATAGATGAATCTGAGATTGTGTGATGCATATCGTATAATCATGCCCACGGATACTTGAGGTGACAATGGAGTATCTAGGTGACATTAGGGTTTTGGTTGATTTGTGTCTTAAGGTGTTATTCTAGTATGAACTCTATGATAGATTGAACAGAAAGAATAGCTTCGTGTTATTTTACTACGGACTCTTGAATAGATAGATCAAAAAGGATAACTTTGAGGTGGTTTCTTACCCTACCATAATCTCTTTGTTTGTTCTCCGCTATTAGTTGCTTTGGAGTGACTCTTTGTTGCATGTTGATGGATATTTATATGATCCAGTTATGTTATTATTGTTGAGAGAACTTGCACTAGTTAAAGTATGAACCTTAGGCCTTGTTTCCTACCATTGAAATACCATTTACGCTCACTTTTATCGCTTGCTACCTTGCTGTTTTTATAATTTCAGATTACAAATACCTTTATCTACCATCCATATTGCACTTGTATCACCATCTCTTCGCCGAACTAGTGCACCTATACAATTTACCATTGTATTGTGTGTGTTGGGGACACAAGAGACTCTTTACTATTTGGTTGCAGGGTCGTTTGAGAGAGACCATCTTCATCCCAGGCCTCCCACAGATTGATAAACCTTAGGTCATCCACTTGAGGGAAATTTGCTACTGTCCTACAAACCTCTGCACTTGGAGGCCCAACAACTTCTACAAGAAGAAGGTTGTGTAGTAGACATCAAGCTCTTTTCTGGCACCGTTGCCGGGGAGGTGAGTGGTTGAAGGTATATGTTTAGATCTTGCAATTGAATCTTTTCGCTTCTTGTTTTATCATTAGTTTAATGTCTGAAAGAAAACTACAAAAAAATGGAATTGAGTTTGTCTCATACGCTTCATCTTTTTAATATATTTCGTGAGAATGATGGTAAAGAAAACTGTGCTCAAGTGCTAGAAGAAGAAGTCTATATAATGTTTGGCACTAAATCTTTGAATGAAGAGCATGATTGCAATGTTACTAGTATGAATTCTTTGAACACCCATGATGCTAATGATATGCAAAGACACAAGCTTGGGGATGCTATGTTTGAGGAATATGATTTTTTTTGTCACCCAAGTTTTGATGAGAATATTTATTATGATGAAAGCATGCCTCCTATTTATGATGATTATATTGACGAAAGTGGATTTGGAGAGGTCATGACTTTAATTAGTGATGAATCCACTATTTCGGAAGAGGTTCCAATTGATTATGAGAACAAAGTTGCTATCTATGATGATTATTGTGATGACTTGTATGCTATTAAGAATAATTATAACCATGAAACCTGTCATCATGATTTTAGTTTTCAATTGGATTATGCCTCACATGATAGTTATTTTGTTGAGTTTGCTCCCACTACTATTGATGAGAAGAAATTTGCTTATGTGGAGAGTAGTAAAATTTCTATGCAAGTAGAACGTGAAAAGAATGCTTTAGGTGCTGGTTATATGGTTGAATTCATTCATGATGCTACTGAAAATTATTATGAGGGAGGAACATATGCTTGTAGGAATTGTAATAATATCAAGTTTCCTCTCTATGTGCTTAAAATTTTAAAGTTGTGCTTGTTTTGCCTTCCTATGCTAGTTGATTATTGTTCCCATAAGTTGTTTGCTCACAAAATCCCTATGCATAGGAAGTGGGTTAGACTTAAATTTGCTAGTCACATTCTTCATGATGCTCTCTTTATGTTTCAATTCTTATCTTTTATGTGAGCATCATTGAAATCATCATGCCTAGCTAGGGGCGTTAAACGATAGCGCTTGTTGGGAGGCAACCCAACTTTATTTTTGTTCTTTGATTTTGTTACTTTTTAGTAATAAATAATTCATATATCCTCTGGTTAGATGTGTTTTTGTTGTTTAATTAGTTTTCGTGCCAAGTAGAACCTTTGGAAAGACTTGGGTGAACTCTATGTGATCTTGCTGTAAAAAACAGAAACTCTTGCGCTCACAAGGTTAGCTACCATTTTTTACTGGAGAGTGCTTTTAGGTTGATTATTTTTGAAGATGATTAATAGACAAATTCCTCAGGTCCACCAATTTATATCAGAATTTTTGGAGTTCCAGAAGTACACGTTTGATACAGATTACTACAGACTGTTCTGTTTTAGACAGATTCTGTTTTCATTGTGTTTCTTGCTTATTTTGATGAATCTATGAGTAGTATCGGAGGGTATGAACCATAGAGAAGTTGGAATACAGTAGGTTTAGCACCAATATAAATAAATAATGAGTTCATGACAGTACCTTAAAGTGGTGGTTTGTCTTCTTGTACTAATGGAGCTTATGAGATTTTCTGGTAAGTTTTGTGTGGTTGAAGTTTTCAAGTTTTGGGTAAAGATTCGATGGACTATGGAATAAGGAGTGGAAAGAGCCTATTATTGGGGATTCCCAAGGCACCCCAAGGTAATATTCAAGTACAGACAAGAGCCTAAGCTTGGGGATGCCCCGGAAGGCATCCCCTCTTTCGTCTTCGTTCATCGGTAACTTTACTTGGAGCTATATTATTATTCACCACACGATATGTGTTTTGCTTGGAGAATCATTTTATTTTGTTAGTATTTGCTTTCTGTTATTTATAATAATGTTTTTCATCTATATTTTTGATAAAAATGTCAAGGATAGCCTTTACAATGCTTATTTTGCAAGTATACATGTTGCTGTTTCAAAACAGAAAGTTTACCGCTGTTGCAAAAATTCCCTAGAAAAGTAAGAGAGTGATATAATGTTGAATATTTTTGCATAATAAGCTCTGATAAATCTTCTACAGCTTAATATTTTTCTTTTAATTTTTGGAGTTAGGGAAGTATGATGAATCTTGCATTCTTTACAGACTATACTGTTTTGGCAGATTGCTGTTATGTTTGCAGTGTTTGCATATGTTTGCTTGTTTAATGATTCTACTTGAGGATAGGAGTATTAAATATGCATAGACATTTAGTATGAAATGTTGAATAATAATGTTAGTAATTTGTTACAGTAGGAAATGATAAGGTTTTTGCATTGTTTTATACTAACTTATCTCACGAGTTCTTGTTGAGTTTTGTGTGGATGAAGTTTTTGAGATTTAGGAAAACCCTGATATAAAAGGAATTAAGGAGACACAAAAGCTCAAGCTTGGGGATGCCCAAGGCACCCAAAGATAACATTCTAAGAAGTCTCAAGCATTCAAGCTTGGGGATGCCCCGGTAGGCATCCCACCTTTCTTCTTCAACAATTATCGGTTAGTATCGGTTGAATCTAAGTTTTTGCTACTTCACATGAGTTGTGCTATTCTTGAAATGTCATTTTATTTTGTTTTGCTTGCTGTTTGAATAAAATACCAAGGTCTGAAATACTTAAATGAGAGAAAGTCTTCACAGGGCTACATAATTATTTAACTACTCATTGATCTTCACTTATATCTTTTTGGAGTAGTTTGTCATTTACTCGTGTGCTTCACTTATATCCTATGAGTAAATTGTTGAATGAGTTGAATGTCATAAATCTGAAATTATATATGCTTCATATGATTATGCCGTGGGGAGTAATGACTTCACATATAAGAAGTAGAGGTTGTAAATTTATTGAAGGTTAGGAAGCATTGTATTGGTCATTTGAACAATTCATGAAAGAATATTGAAGGAACAGAGATTTCACATATAAATATACTATCTTGGACATCTTTTATAATTGTGAGCACTCATTAAGTATGACATGCTAAAGAGTTGATGTTGGACAAGGAAGACAACGTAATGGGTTATGTTTTCTCACATCTCAGTTAAAGTATATTGTCATGGATCATTCAAACATGTTGAGCTTGCCTTTCCCCCTCATGCTAGCCAAAATTCCTTGCACCAAGTAGAGATACTACTTGTACTTCCAGTATCCTTAACCCAGTTTTTGCCATGAGTGTCCACCATACCTACCTATATGCGGTATTTACCTGCCGTTCCAAGTAAATTTGCATGTGCCAAACTCTAAACCTTCAAACAATAATCTGTTTGTATGCCCGAATTGCTCATGTAGTGACTAGGGGCTGTCAGTATCTTCCATGCTAGGTGGGTTATTCTCAAGATGAGTGGACTCCGCTCATCATTCACGAGAAAAATGGCTAGTAACCGGGATGCCCAGTCCCATGATCGAAAGATCAAAATCAAATCAAAAATAATTGCAAACATAACTCCCCCAGGATTGATGTTAGTTGGAGGCACCCGTTGTTTCGGGCAAGCCATGGATTGATGATTGTTGGTGGAGGGGGAGTTAAAACTTTACCATTCTGTTTGGGAACCGCCTATAATGTATGTAGTATGGAATATATTGGGAACTCTTGGTTGTTATGTTGACAATGAGATCATACCTCTCAAAATTATTTATCTCTATTTCAAAATCGAGCTCTGGCACCGCTGCAAATCCCTGCTTCCCTCTGCGAAGGGCCTATCTTTTACTTTATGTCTTTTAATTTATGCAAGAGTCAAAGTGATCTCCACCTTTCCCTTTTTCATTTTATCCTTTGGAAAGCACCTCGTGTTGGAAAGATCCTGGTATATATATCCAATTGGATATAAGTTAGCATGAACTATTATTGTTGACATCACCCAAAGGTGAATATGTTGGGAGGCAACACTATAAGCCCCTATCTTTCTCAGTGTCTGATTAAAACTCCATAACCATAAGTATTGCGTGAGTGTTAGCAATTGTAGAAGACTAGGTGATAGTTGAGTATGTGGAGTTTGCTAAATCAAAGCTCTGACATAGACCCTTCCTGAAAATAAGATGAATTGCAATTTTTTCATGACTAAGAATGAAGTTTGCTAGTTTTCAAGAAAGTTTATGGTCTATGCTTTAACATGTGAATAGATTGTTACTTGATCATGAAAAGTTTTATGAGATGAACTACTGTTATGACATATAATCATGCTAGAAAAGGTGATTGAAATTATCATTGATCAAACTTGTGCACCTGCTAGCATTCACACTTTATAAATTCTTTCTTTTATCATTTACCTACTCGAGGACGAGCAGGAATTAAGCTTGGGGATGCCGATACGTCTCCAACGTATCTATAATTTACGAAGCATTCATGCAATTTTATTATCTGTTTTGAATGTTTATGGGCTTTATTATACACTTTTATATTATTTTTGGGACTAACCTATTAACCGGAGGCCCATCCCATATTGATGTTTTCTTGCCTATTTCAGTATTTCGAAGAAAAGGAATATCAAATGGAGTCCAAAAGAAATGAAAGCTTCGGGAGCGTGATTTTTTGAACGAACGTGATCCAGGAGACTTGGAGTTCAAGTCAATGAAGCTTTGAGGTGGCCACGAGGGTGGGAGGCGCCCCCCCCTACTGGGTGTGCCCCCTGTCTCGTGGGCCCTGACCAACTTCTTTCACCTATATAAGTCCATATACCCTAAAACCTTCGGATACAAAGATAGATCGGGAGTTTCGTCGTTGCAAGCCTCTATAGCCACCAAAAACAAATCGGGACCCTGTTTCGGCACCCTGCCGGAGGGGGGGATCCCTCACCGGTGGCCATGTTCATCATCCTGGCGCTCTCCATGAAAAGGAAGGAGTAGTTCACCCTCGGGGATGAGGGTATGTACCAGTAGCTATGTGTTTGATCTCTCTCTCTCTCTCTCTCTCTCTCTCTCTCGTGTTCTTGATTTGGCACGATCTTGATGTATCGTGAGCTCTGCTATTATAGTTGGACCTTATGATGTTTCTCCCCCTCTACTCTTTTGTATGTATTGCCATGCTTATCTGTGGTGACAATGGGATATTCATGTGATCAACTTGATGTATGTTTTGGTGATCAACTTGCGGGTTCCGTGACCTTGGGAATTTACGCATAGGGGTTGGCACACGTTTTCGTCTTGACTCTTCGGTAGAAACATTTGGGCACTCTTTGAAGTACTTTGTGTTGGTTGAATAGATGAATCTGAGATTGTGTGATGCATATCGTATAATCATGCCCACGGATACTTGAGGTGACAATGGAGTATCTAGGTGACATTAGGGTTTTGGTTGATTTGTGTCTTAAGGTGTTATTCTAGTATGAACTCTATGATAGATTGAACAGAAAGAATAGCTTCGTGTTATTTTACTACGGACTCTTGAATAGATAGATCAAAAAGGATAACTTTGAGGTGGTTTTGTACCCTACCATAATCTCTTTGTTTGTTCTCCGCTATTAGTTGCTTTGGAGTGACTCTTTGTTGCATGTTGATGGATATTTATATGATCCAGTTATGTTATTATTGTTGAGAGAACTTGCACTAGTGAAAGTATGAACCTTAGGCCTTGTTTCCTACCATTGCAATACCGTTTACGCTCACTTTTATCACTTGCTACCTTGCTGTTTTTATAATTTCAGATTAAAAATACCTTTATATACCATCCATATTGCACTTGTATCACCATCTCTTCGCCGAACTAGTGCGCCTATACAATTTACCATTCTATTGGGTGTGTTAGGGAAATAAGAGACTCTTTGCTATTTGGTTGCAGGGTTGTTTGATAGAGACCATCTTTATCCTACGCCTCCCACGGATTGATAAATCTTAGGTCATCCACTTGACGGAAATTTGCTACTGTCCTACAAACCTCTGCACTTGGAGGCACAACAACGTCTACAAGAATAAGGTTGTGTAGTAGATATCAGGTGTCCACGGTGGTGGCGGGGAGGGGCGATGAGGTGGCCGGGTGGAGGAGGGGGCGACGGAGCGGCGGGGCGGCCGCGGTGCTGGAGGAGAGGGGCGTCGGGGCCGCCGGGATGGAGGAGGGGATCATCGCGGCGACGGTGGT
>NC_057810.1:35507975-35557803 GCF_018294505.1 Triticum aestivum
GGTGGTCACAAGGAGCGGCGGCGACTCGGGCACATGGGCGGCGCGGGGTGGCACGGCGAGGGGGGTGGCGCGGGGCAGAGGAGGGGGCGGCGCAGCGAGGGGGGTGGCACGTGGCGGGTTGGCGCGGGGCGACGGCGGCTCGGGCACGTGACCGAGAGAGAGAGAGAGAGAGAGAGAGAGAGAGAGGGGACTGATGTCTACTAGAACTATGTCGGTATTTCCCCAAAGATGAAGGGATGATGCAATATAGCGACGATAGGTATTTCCCTCAGTAGGAGAACCTCCTCACACCACGTAAACAGCACCTGCACACAAATAGCAAATACTAGCAACCCGACGTGTTAAAAGGGTTGTCCATCCCTTTCGGGTACGACGCCTCAAGATAGGCAAATAACATGAGGTAAACGTTGTAGATTGGATAAATAGACCGCAGAACAAATAAATTGCAGCAATATATTTTTGTATTTTTGGTTTAATAGATCTGAAAATAAATGCAAAGGAAAATATATCGCAAAGACAAATATGATGAAAAGAGACCCTGGGGTCGTATGTTTCACTAGTGGCTTCTCTCGAGAAAAATAGCAAACGGTGGGAAAATAATTACTGTTGGGCAATTGATAGAACTTCAAATAATCATGACGATATCCAGGCAATGATCATTATATAAGCATCACATCCAAGATTAGTAGACCGACTCCTGCCTGCATCTACTACTGTTATTCCACACATCGACCGCTATCTAGCATGCATCTAGTGCATTAAGTTCATGACAAAACAGAGTAATGCAATAAGAATGATGACATGATGTAGACAAGATCTATTTACCTATTTATGTAGATATAGATCCCATCTTGTTATTCTTAGTAGCAATGATACATACGTGTCGGTTCCCCTTCTGTCACTTGGATCAACCACCGTAAGATCGAACCCACTACAAAGCACCTCTTCCCATTGCAAGATAAATAGATCAAGTTGGCCAAACAAAACTCAAATATCAGAGAAGAAATAAGAGGCTATAAGCAATCATGCATATAATAGATCAAAGAAGACTCAAATAACTTTCATGAATAATAACATAGATCTGAACATAAACTCAAAGTTCATCGGATCCCAACAAACACATCACAGAAATACTTACATCATCTGGATCTCCAAGAGACCATTGTATTGATAATAAAGTGTGAGAGAGGAAGCCACTAGCTACTAACTACGGACACATAGGTCTACAAAGAACTACTCACGCATCATCGGAGAGGCACCAATGGAAGTGGTGAACCCCTCCGTGATGGTGTCTAGATTGGATCTGGTGGTTCTAGACTATGCGGCGGATGGAATTGATTTTCATCGACTCCCCAAGGGTTTCTAGAATATTGGGGTATTTATAGAGCAAAGAGGCGGTTCAGGGGGCACCCGAGGTGGGCACAACCCACCAGGGCGCGCATGGGCATCCTAGCGCGCCCTGGTGGGTGCTGCTCCCCTCGAGGTACCCCCAAGTGCTTTCTTGGCCCACTTGATGTCTTCTGGCCCAAAAAAAGTCCTTGCGAAGTTTCGCTGCATTTGGACTCCATTTGATATTGATTTCCTGCGATGTAAAAAACATGGAGAAAACAACAACTAGCACTGGGCACTATGTCAATAGGTTAGTACCAAAAATGATATAAAATGACTATAAAGTAATTGTAGAACATCCAACAATGATAATATAACAACATGGAACAATCAAAAATTATAGATAGGTTGAAGACGTATCGGCATCCCCAAGCTTAATTCCTGCTCGTCCTCGAGTAGGTAAATGATAAAAACAGAATTTTTGAGGTGGAATGTTGCCTAACATATTCATCATATTTCTTTTCTTTACAGCATCGACATATGAACTTTTATATGATTCAAAGCAATAGTCTAGTTTTGACATGAAGACTTTAATACTCAAGCATACCAGCAAGCAACCATGTCTTTCAAAAGATCAATACTAAAGCCAGTTATCCCTAAGCCATTATGGTCAATCATTTATCCATTCATGTAACGCACTCGAATATTAGCTACACCCAATGTAAAAATACGATCATAGTGCCCCTTAGTTGGTGCTTTATAGGAGAAGATGGAGACTTAAATTCAAAATAAAAATTGCATAAGTAAAAGAAAGGCCCTGCACGGAGGGAAGTAGGGATTTGTAAAGGTGCCAGAGCTCATAGCTTAACCTGAGAGATAAAAATATTTTTGAGAGGCGTAATTTTCCCACCAACGAAAACGACTTAGAGATCTCCAACACTTTCCATGCTACATACATCATAGGCGGTTCCCAAACAGAAAATAAAGTTTATTCCTTTTTCCACCATTACTTTCACTTTCGATGGATAATCGTATCCACGGGTGCCCTCCATACCAACACTTTCCAAGGAATTTATTATTTGAAAACATAAAGTAAATTCATTATTCATTTCGGGACTGGGCATCCCTAATACCTTTGTCGTACTCTCGTGCAATGACAAGTTAATAAACACTCATCGTGAGAGTAACACATCTAGCATGGAAAATATTGATCACCCTTCACCGCCTCGCGAGCGGTAGAGCACGCAAAATAGAAATTTATTTTGAAAATTAGAGGTGGCACATGCAAATTTGCTTAGAACGGCATGGAAATACCGCGTATAGGTAGGTATAGTGGACTCATATGGCAAAACTGGTTTAAAGGGTTTTGGATGCACAAGTAGTGATCATACTTAGTGCAAAATGAAGGCTAGCAAAAATATTGAGAAGCGACCAACCAAAAAGCGAAAAATCTCATACCCAAGCATTAAGCATAACTAACACCGAATAATGCACCATAAGTAGGATATATATTTAATTGCATAACTATTAACTTTCGTGCTTGCATAGGGAATCACAAACCTTAACATCAATATTCTTTCTAAAGCACAATTGCTCATCAACATGACTCACATATCATATCGTCATATCTCAAAACCATTACTAAGAATCAAGTTTATTTTGTCCAATGATCTTAAAGAAATTTTTCATTATATCCTCCTTGGATATATATCACGTTGGGACTATTTTCACATGTTGCTTTTGATAAGCTCAAACAAATATAAGTGAATATCATGAGCATAATTTTTTTCTCTCAAAATAATATAAGTGAAGCAAGATATAATTTCTTAAAATTTTACTAACTCCCAAATAAATCTAAGTGAAGCATGAGAGAAATTTATTCAAAAACAATGAAGCACACCGTGCTCAAAAAGATATAAGTGAAGCACTAGAGCAAATCCATGGCTCAAAAAATTTAAGTGAAGCATGGGACCAAGCATAGCATAATTTTTGGCTCTCTCAAAAGGGTGTGTCCAGCAAGGATTCAACACAAAGCAAAACAAGTAAAGACTCATATCATATAAGACGCTCCAAGCAAAGCTCATAGTATGTGACGAATAAAAATACAACTTCATGTAAAATACCGATGGTTGTTAGAAGAAAGCGGGGATGCCACTCGGGGCATCCCCAAGCTTATTTACTTGCTACTTCTTTGAATATCATCTTGGGGTGCCGAGGGCATCCCCAAGTTTAGCATTTTGCTAATCCTTATTCCTCCATCCATCGTAAGATCACCCAAAACTTCAAAACTTCAATCACACAAAACTCAAACAAAACATTCATGAGATCCGTTAGTATAAGAAAGCAAACCACTACTGTGAGTAATGTCGCAAACCTATTCTTATTTTGTTTTTGAATTATATCTACTGTATTCCAACCTTTATATGGCAAACACAAATCAGAGAAAACCATAGAATCATCAAAACAGGCACACAACGCAAAGAAAAAATAATCTGTCAAAAACAGAATAGTCTGTAGCAATCTGATTATTTAGAATACTTCTGAAACTCCAAACATTCTGAAATAAATTGGTGGACATAAGGAATTTGTCTATTAGTATTTTAAAAAAATGATCAACTCAAAATCACTCTTCTATAAAAAATGAAAAATAATCTCATGAGCGCAAAAGTTTCTGTTTTTCAGCAAGATCAAATCAACTTTCACCCAAATCTTCCCAAAGGTCTTACTTGGCACAAACACTAACAAAAACACAGAAAACACAATCATAATAGTAGCATAATTGTGCTATCACACAAGAACAGAAAGCAAAAAGCAAAAAATTATTTTATTCATTGGCTTGCCTCCCAACAAGCAGTATTGTTTTACGCCCCTACCTAGGCATAACGCGTAGGATCTAAGTTTTGTCATATTTGGTTCAAGATCCATAAGATGCCCTCATGATTGATTCATATGGTGGCCTAATTCTTGTTCTAGGGAAGTGTTCCATTCCCTTACTTAGTGGAAATTAAAATTTACTATTGCCTTCTTTCATATCAATCACGACACCAATAGTACGCAAAAACGGTCTAAAAAGAATAATTGGACAAGACGGATTGCAATCAATATCAAGAACAATAAAATCTATGGGCACATAATTCGCGAGAATAAGAACATAATTCATTCTTCCCATAGGCTTTTTGATAGTAGAATCCACTAAATGCAAATTTAAAGAGCATTCTTCAATATTGGTAAGACCAAGCACATCACATAAAGATTTCGGAATCGAAGAAACACTAGCACCCAAGTCACATAAAGCAAAACACTCATAATTTTTAATCTTGACTTTGATAGTAGGTTCCCACTCATCATGCAATTTTCTAGGAATTGAAACTTCTAATTCCAACTTTTCTTCAAAAGCTTTCATCATGGCATCAACAATATGTTTAGTAAAAGCTTTATTTTGTTCATAAGCATGGGGTGAATTTATCATGGATTGCAACAAAGAAATACAATCAACCAAAGAACAATTATCATAATTAAAGTATTTTTAATCCAAAATAGTGGGCACATCACTAGTTATAGTTTTGACCTCTTCAAACCCACTTCTATCAATTTTCTCAACAAGATTTTCACCCTCCGAATCATAGGGACGCCTTCTAACTAAATTTGACTCTTCTCTAGTCCCTTTTTCATCAATCTTAAATTTACTAAACAAACAATCAATAGAAGAAACACCAGTCATTTTAAGATCTTCATCACTTTTATGATAGTAATCACTAGAAAACGCTCTTTCTAAAAATTCTCTTTTAGCTCTAAGCATAGAGGTTCTTTTCTTACTTTCATCCATAGAAACATAAAGAGCTTTAATTGATTCTTCAACATTAGGCACAAATTTTTTCATCTTGAGAGTTTCTACATCATCAGAAATTCTACCAACACTTCTAGATAAATCATCAATTTTGTTCAACTTTCTATCGAAGTATTGAAAGCTTTTTGCGTATTGATAAATTCTTTAATATTGCTCTCAAGATCAGAGGTGTTTCTATTATTATTATAGGTGGGATTACCGTAGGAGTTACCATAATTATTAGAATAATTACTAGGAAAAGGCCTAGGATTAAAATTGAAGGAAATATGCCCTAGAGGAAATAATAAAGTTATTATTTATTTCCTTATATCATGATAAATGTTTATTATTCATGCTAGAATTGTATTAACCGGAAACATAATACATGTGTGAATACATAGACAAACATAGTGTCACTAGTATGCCTCTACCTGACTAGCTCGTTTATCAAAGATGGTTATCTTTCCTAGCCATGGACAAAAGAGTTGTCATTTTATTAACGAGATCAAATAATTAGGAGAATGATGTGATTGACTTGACCCATTCCGTTAGCCTTAGCACTTGATCGTTTAGTATGTTGCTACCGCTTTCTTCATGACTTATACATGTTCCTATGACTATGAGATTATGCAACTCCCATTTACCGGAGGAACACTTTGTGTGCTACCAAACGTCACAACGTAACCGGGTGATTATAAAGGAGCTCTACAGGTGTCCCTGAAGGTACATGTTGGGTTGGCGTAATTCGAGATTAGGATTTGTCACTCCGATTGACGGAGAGGTATCCCTGGGCCCACTCGGTAATGGACATCACTATTAGCCTTGCAAGCATTGCAACTAATGAGTTAGTTGCGGGATGATGTATTATGGAACGAGTAAAGAGACTTGCCGGTAACGAGATTGAACTAGGTATTAAGATACCGACGATCAAATCTCGGGCAAGTAACATACCGATGACAAAGGGAACAACGTATGTTGTTATGCGGTCTGACCGATAAAGATCTTCGTAGAATATGTGGGAGCCAATATGAGCATCCAGGTTCCGCTATTGGTTATTGACCGGAGACGTGTCTCGGTCGTGTCTACATTGTTCTCGAACCCGTTGGGTCCGCACGCTTAATGTTACGGTGACAGTTTCATTATGAGTTTATATATTTTGATGTACCGAAGGTTGTTCGGAGTCCCGGATATGATCACGGACTTGACGAGGAGTCTCGAAATGGTCGAGGCATAAAGATCGATATATTGGACGACTATATTTGGACACCGGAAAGGTTCTGGGTGAGATTGGGACAATAACGGATCATCGGGAGGTTATCGGAACCCCCCGGGAGGTATATGGGCCTTATTGGGCCTTAGTGGAAAGGAGGGGAAAGGAGCAAGGGAGGCCCCCCCCCAAGCCCAATCCGAATTGGGAGGGGGCCCAGCACCCCCTTTCCTTCCTCCCTCCTACCTCTTCCTTCCCTCTCCTACTCCTAATAGGAAAAAGGGGAGTCCTACTCTCGGTGGGAGTTGGACTCCCCCCCTTCAGCGCGCCACCCCCCTTGGCCGCCCCCCTCCTCCACTCCTTTATATACGGAGTAGGGGGGCACGCCATAGACACAACAATTGATCCCTTGGATCCCTTAGCCGTGTGCGGTGCCCCCCTCCACCATAGTCCATCTCGATAATACTGTAGCAGTGCTTAGGAGAAGCCCTGCGATGGTAGAACATCAAGATCGTCACTACGCCGTCGTGTTGACAGAACTCTTCCCCGACACTTTGCTGGATCGGAGTCCGGGGATCGTCATCGAGCTAAACATGTGCTAGAACTCGGAGGTGCCGTAGTTTCGGTGCTTGATCGGTTGGGCCATGAAGACATACGACTACATCAACCGTGTTGTTATAACGCTTCCGCTATCGGTCTACGAGGGTACATGGAAAACACGTTCCCCTCTCGTTGCTATGCATCACCATGATCTTGCGTGTGCGTAGGATTTTTTTTTGATATTACTATGTTCCCCAACAGTGGCATCCGAGCCAGGTTTTATGCGTAGATGTCATATGCACGAGTAGAACACAAGTGAGTTGTGGGCAATATAAGTCATACTGCTTACCAGCATGTCATACTTTGGTTCGGCGGTATTGTTGGATGAAGCGGCCCGGACCGACATTACGCGTACGCTTACGCGAGACTGGTTCTACCGACGTGCTTTGCACACAGGTGGCTGGCGGGTGTCAGTTTCTCCAACTTTAGTTGAACCGAGTGTGGCTACACCCGGTCCTTGTGAAGGTTAAAACAGCACTAACTTGATGAACTATAGTTGTGGTTTTGATGCGTAGGTAAGAACGGTTCTTGCTCAGCCCGTAGCAGCCACGTAAATTTTGCAACAACAAAGTAGAGGACGTCTAACTTGTTTTTGCAAGGCATGTTGTGATGTGATATGGTCAAGACGTGATGCTATATTTTATTGTGTGAGATGATCATGTTTTGTAACTGAGTTATCGGCAACTGGAAGGAGCCGTATTGTTGTCGCTTTATTGTATGAAATGCAAGCGCCCTGTAATTGCTTTACTTTATCACTAAGTGGTAGCGATAGTCGTAGAAGCAATAGATGGCGAAACGACAACGATGCTACGATGGAGATCAAGGTGTCGTGCCGGTGACGATGGTGATCACGACGGTGCTTCGGAGATGGAGATCACAAGTACAATATGATTAGGGCCATATCATATTACTTATATTGATTGCATGTGATGGTTATCCTTTATGCATCTTATCTTGCTTTGATTGATGGTAGCATTATAAGATGATACCTCACTAAATTATCATAGTAAAAGTGTTCTCCCTGAGTATGCACCGTTGCGAAAGTTCTTTATGCTGAGACACCACGTGATGATCGGGTGTGATAGGCTCTATGTTCAAATACAACGGGTGCAAAACAGTTGCACACGTGGAATACTCAGGTTAAACTTGACGAGCCTAGCATATAACAGATATGGCCTCGGAACACGGAGACCGAAAGGTCGAACGCGAAGCATATAGTAGATATGATCAACATAGTGATGTTCACCATTGAAAACTACTCCATCTCACGTGATGATCGGACATGGTTTAGTTGATTTGGATCACGTGATCGCTTAGATGACTAGAGGGATGTCTATCTAAGTGGGAGTTCTTAAAGTAATTTGATTAATTGAACTTTAATTTATCATGAACTTAGTCCTGGTAGTATTTTACAATTATGTTGTAGATCAATAGCTCGTGTTATAGCTTCCCTATGTTTTCTATATGTTCCTAGAGAAAACTAAGTTGAAAAATGTTAGTAGTAATGATGCGGACTTGGTCCGTGATCTGAGGTTTATCCTCATTGCTGCACAGAAGAATTATGTCCTTGATGCACCGCTAGGTGACAGACCTATTGCAGGAGCAGATGCAGACGTTATGAGCGTTTGGCTATCATTCTCAATATGATGACTACTTGATAGTTTTGTGCACCATGCTTTATGGCTTAGAACCGGGACTACAAAAACGTTTTTGAAATGTCATCGAACATATAACATGTTTCAAGAGATGAAATTGGTATTTCAGACTCATGCCCGTGCCAAGAGGTATGAGACCTCTGACAAATACTTTGCCTAAAAGATGGAGGAGAATTGCTCAACAAGTGAGCAAGTACTTAGATTGTCTGAGTACTACAATTGTTTGAATCAAGTGGGAGTCAATCTTCTAGATAAGATAGTGATTGGCAGAGTTCTCTAGTCACCATCACCAAGTTACTGGAACTTCATGATGAACTATATTGCAAGGGATGACGAAAACAATTCTCGAGCTCTTCGTGATGCTGAAATCGACGAAGGTAGAAATCAAGAAAAGAGCATCAAGTGTTGACGATTGACAAGACCACTAGTTTCAAGAAAAGGGCAAAGGAAAGAAAGGGAACTTCAAGTAGAATGGCAAGCAAGTTGTCACACCCGTGAAGAAGCCAAAAGCTGGACCAAGGCCTGAAACTGAGTGATTACACTGCAAAGGAAATGGTCACTAGAAGCGGAAATGCCCTTAATATTTGGTGGATAAGAAGGATGGCAAAGTGAACAAGGGTATATTTGATATACAGGTTATTGATGTGTACCTTACTAGTGTTTATAGTAGCCCCTGAGTATTTGATACTTGTTCGGTTGCTAAAAATTAGTAACTCGAAACAGGAGTTACAGAATAAACAGAGACTAGTTGAGGGTGAAGTGATGATGTGTGTTGGAAGTGGTTCCAAGATTGATATCATCATCATCGCACACTCCCTATACTTTCGGGATTAGTGTTAAACATAAATAAATGTTATTTGGCGTTTGCGTTGAGCATGAATATGATTTGATCATGTTTATTGCAATACAGTTATTCATTTAAAGTCAGAGAATAATTGTTGTTCTATTTACATGAATAAAACCTTCAATGGTCATACACCCAATGAAAATAGTTTGTTGGATCTCGATCGTAGTGATACACATATTCATAATATTGATGCCAAAAGATGTAAAGTTGATAAAGATAGTGCAACATATTTGTGGCACAGCCGTTTGTGTCATATCGGTGTAAAACGCATGAAGAAACTCCATAAAAATGGACTTTTGGAATCACTTGATTATGAATCATTTGATGCTTGCGAACCGTGCCTTTTGGGCAAGATGACTAAAACTCCGTTCTCCGGAACAATGGACCGAGCTACTGACTTATTGGAAATAATACATACCGATGTATGTGATCCAATGAGTGTTGATGCTCGTGGCGAGTATCGTTATTTTTAGACCTTCACAGATGATTTGAGCAGATATGAGTATATCTACTTAATGAAGCACAAGTCTGAAACATTTGAAAAGTTCAAAGGATTTCAGAGTGAAGTGGAGAATCATTGTAACAAGAAAATAAAGTTTCTACGATCTGATCGTGGAGAAGAATATTTGAGTTACGAGTTTGGCCTTCATATAAAACAACGTGGAATAGTTTCACAGCTCACGCCACATGGAACACCACAACGTTATGGTGTGTCCGAATGTCATAACCGTACTTTATTGGATATAGTGCAATCTATGATGTCTCTTACCGATTTACCACTATCGTTTTGGGGTTATGCATTAGAGACAACTGCATTCACTTTAAAAAGGGCACCATCGAAATCCGTTGAGACGACGCCTTATGAACTGTGGTTTGGCAAGAAACCAAAGTTGTCGTTTCTTAAAAGTTTGGGGCTACAATGCTTATATGAAAAAATTTCAACCTGATAAGCTCGAACCCAAATCGGAGAAGTGCGTCTTCATAGGATACCTAAGAGGAAACTATTGGATACACCTTCTATCACAGATCCGAAGGCAAGATATTCGTTGCTAAGATGGATCCTTTCTAGAGAAGAAGTTTCTCTCGAAAGAAGTGAGTGGGAGGAAAGTAGAACTTGATGAGGTAATTGTAACTTCTCCCTTATTGGAAAGTAGTTCATCACAGAAATCAGTTCCAATGATTCCTACACCAATTAGTGAGGAAGCTAATGATGATGATCATAAAACTTCAGATCAAGTTGCTACCAAACATCGTAGGTCTTCTAGAGTAAGATCTGCACCAGAGTGGTACGGTAATCATGTTCTGGAAGTCATGGTACTAGACCATGATGAACCTACGAACTATGAGGAAGCGATGATGAGCCCAGATTCCGCGAAATGGCTTGAGGCCATAAAATCTGAGATATGATCCATGTATGAGAACAAAGTACGGACTTTGATTGACTTGCTCGATGATCAGCAAGCCATGTTAAATAAATGGATCTTCAAGAGGAAGACAGACGCTGATAGTAGTGTTACTATCTACAAAGCTCGACTTGTCGCAAAAGGTTTTTTCGACAAGTTCAAGGTGTTGAATACGATGAGATTTTCTCACTCATATCGATGCTCAAGTCTGTCTGAATCATGTTAGCAATTGCCACATTTTATGAAATCTAGCAAATGCATGTCAAAACTGCATTCCTTAATGGATTTATTAAAGAAGAGTTGTATATGATGCAACCAGAAGGTTTTGTCAATCCTAAAGGTGCTAACAAAGTGTGCAAGCTCCAGCGATCCATCAATGGACTGGTGCAAACATCTCGGAGTTGGAATATACGGTTTGATGAGTTTATCAAAGCATATGGTTTTACAGACTTTTGGAAAGGCCTGTATTTACAATAAAGTGAGTGGGAGCACTACAGCCTTTCTGATAAGTATATGTGAGTGACATATTGTTGATCAGAAATGATGTAGAATTTTCTTGAAAGCATAAAGAAATGTTTTAAAGGGGTTCTTTAAAAGAAAGACCTCAGTAAAGCTACTTACACATTGAGCATCAAGATCTATAGAGATAGATCAAGACGCTTGATAAGATTTTTCAATGAGTACATACCTTGACAAGATTTTGAAGTAGTTCAAAATGGAACAGTCAAATAAAGAGATCATGCCTGTTTTGCAAGGTGTGAAGTTGAGTAAGACTCAAAACCCGACCATGGCAGAAAATAGAAAGAGAATGAAAAGTCATTCCCTATGCCTCAGTCATAGGTTCTATAAAGTATGATATGCTGTGTACCAGACCTATTGTATACCTTGCTTTGAGTTTGGCAAAGGAATACAATTTTGATCTAAGAGTAGATCACTGGACAGCGGTCAAGAATATCCTTAGTGAGGACTAAGGAGATGTTTCTTGATTATGGAGGTGATAAAAAGAGTCCGTCATAAAGAGTTACATCGGTGCAAGCTTTTACACCGATCCAGATGACTCTAAGTCTCAATCCGGATACATATTGAAAGTGGGAGAAATTAGCTAGAGTAGCTCCATGCAGAGCATTGTAGACATAGAATATTTGCAAAATACATACGACTCTGAATGTGACAGACCCGTTGACTAAAACTTCTCTCATAAGCAAAACATGATCATACCTTAGTACTCTTTGGGTGTTAATCACATAGCGATATCAACTAGATTATTGACTCTAGTAAACCCTTTGGGTGTTGGTCACATGACGATGTGAACTATGGGTGTTAATCACATACAGATGTGAATATTGGTGTTGAATCACATGATGATGTGAACTAGATTATTGACTCTAGTGCAAGTTGGAGACTGAAGGAAATATGCCCTAGAGGCAATAATAAAGTTATTATTTATTTCCTTATATCATGATAAATGTTTATTATTCATGCTAGAATAGTATTAACCAGAAACATAATACATGTGTGAATACATAGACAAACATAGTGTCACTAGTATGCCTCTACTTGACAAGCTCGTTTATCAAAGATGGTTATGTTTCCTAGCCATGGACAAAAGATTTGTCATTTGATTAACGGGATCACATCATTAGGAGAATGATGTGATTGACTTGACCCATTCCGTTAGCCTTAGCACTTGATCGTTTAGTATGTTGCTACTACTTTCTTCATGACTTATACATGTTCCTATGACTATGAGATTATGCAACTCCCGTTTACCGGAGGAACACTTTGTGTGCTACCAAATGTCACAACGTAACTGGGTGATTATAAAGGAGCTCTACAGGTGTCCCCGAAGGTACATGTTGGGTTGGCGTATTTCGAGATTAGGATTTGTCACTCCGATTGTTGGAGAGGTATCTCTGGGCCCACTCGGTAATGCACATCACTATAAGCCTTGCAAGCATTGCAACTAATGAGTTAGTTGCGGGATGATGTATTACGGAACGAGTAAAGAGACTTGCCGGTAATGAGATTGAACTAGGTATTGAGATACCGACGATCGAATCTCGGGCAAGTAACATACCGATGACAAAGGGAACAACGTATGTTGTTATGCGGTCTGACCGATAAAGATCTTCGTAGAATATGTGGGATCCAATATGAGCATCCAGGTTCCGCTATTGATTATTGACCGGAGACGTGTCTCGGTCATGTCTACATTGTTCATGAACCCGTAGGGTCCGCACGCTTAACGTTACGGTGACAATTTCATTATGAGTTTATATATTTTGATGTACCGAAGGTTGTTCGGAGTCCCGGATATGATCACGGACTTGACGAGGAGTCTCGAAATGTCAAGACATAAAGATCAATATATTGGACGACTATATTTGGACACCGGAAAGGTTCCGGGTGAGATTAGGACAATACCGAATCACCGGGAGGTTATCGGAACCCCCCGGGAGGTATATGGGCCTTATTGGGCCTTAGTGGGAAGGAGGGGAAAGGAGCAAGGGAGGGGGCGCCCCCCTCCCCCAAGCCCAATCCGAATTGGGAGGGGGCCCGGCCCCCCCTTTCCTTCCTCCCTCCTTCCTCCCTCCTTCCTCTTCCTAACCTCTCCTACTCCTAATAGGAAAAAGGGGAGTCCTACTCCCGGTAGGAGTTGGACTCCCCCCTTGGGCGCGCCACCCCCCTTGGCCGGCCCCCTCCTCCACTCCTTTATATACGGAGGAGGGGGGCACCCCATAGACACAACAATTGATCCGTTGGATCCCTTAGCCGTGTGCGGTGACCCCCTCCACCATAGTCCATCTCGATAATACTGTAGCGATGCTTAGGCGAAGCCCTGCGACGGTAGAACATCAAGACCGTCACCACACCGTCGTGCTGACAGAACTCTTCCCCGACACTTTACTGGATAGGAGTCCGGGAATCGTCATCGAGCTGAACGTGTGCTAGAACTCGGAGGTGCCGTAGTTTCGGTGCTTGATCGGTCGGGCTATGAAGACGTACGACTATATCAACCGCGTTGTTATAACGCATCCGCTATCGGTCTATGAGGGTACGTGGACAACATGTTGGGGAACGTAGCAGAAATTCAAAAAATTCCTACGAGTCACCAAGATCTATCTATGGAGAGACCAGCAACGAGGGGAAGGAGAGTGCATCTACATACCCTTGTAGATCGCTAAGCGGAAGCGTTCATGTGAGCGGGGTTGATGGAGTCGTACTCGTCGTGATCCGAATCACCGATGATCCTAGCCCCGAACGGACGGCACCTCCGCATTCAACACACGTACAGTTGGGAGAGACATCTCCTCCTTCTTGATCCAGCAAGGGAAGGAGAGGTTGATGGAGATCCAGCAGCATGACGGTGTTGTGGTGGAAGTAGCGGGATCCCGGCAGGGCTTCGCCAAGCGCAAGCGGGGAGGAAGAGGTGTCACGGGAGGGAGGGAGGTGCCAGGGACTCAGGTGCGGCTGCCCTCCTTCCCCTCCACTATATATAGGGGCCTAGGGGGGGCGCCGGCCGCTTGTAGATCCCATCTAGGGAGGCGGGCGGCAGCCCTAGGGGTGGCTTGGCCTCCAAGCCAAGTGGAGGCGCCCCCACCCCATAGGGTTTCTAACCCTAGGCACATGGGAGGCCCAAAGGGGGGCGCACCAGCCCAATAGGGGCTGGTTCCCATGCCCCCTCAGCCTATGGGGCCCTCCGGGATAGGTGGCCCCACCCGATGGACCCCCGGGACCCTTCCGGTGGTCCCGGTACAATACCGATGACCCCGGAAACTTTCCCGGTGGCCGAAACTGGACTTCCTATATATAGATCTTTACCTCCGGACCACTCCGGAACTCCTCGTGACGTCCGGGATCTCATCCGGGACTCCGAACAACATTCGGGTTACCGCATACTATTATATCTACAACCCTAGTGTCACCGAACCTTAAGTGTGTAGACCCTACGGGTTCGGGAACCATGCAGACATGACCGAGACAACTCCCCGGCCAATAACCAACAGCGGGATCTGGATACCCATGTTGGCTCCCACATGTTCCACTATGATCTCATCCGATGAACCATGATGTCAAGGATTCAATCATTCCGGTATACAATTCCCTTTGTCCAGCGGTATTGTACTTGCCCGAGATTCGATCGTTGGTATCCCGATACCTTGTTCAATCTCGTTACCGGCAAGTCTCTTTACTCGTTCCGTAACACATCATCCACTGATCAACTCCTTGGTCACATTGTGCACATTATGATGATGTCCTACTGAGTGGGCCCAGAGATACGTCTCATTACATGGAGTGACAAATCCCAGTCTCGATTCGTGCCAACCCAACAGACACTTTCGGAGATACCCGTAGTGCACCTTTATAGCCACCCAGTTACGTTGTGACGTTTGGTACACCCAAAGCATTCCTATGGTATCCGGTAGTTGCACAATCTCATGGTCTAAGGAAATGATACTTGACATTTAGAAAAGCTTTAGCATACAAACTACACGATCTTTGTGCTAGGCTTAGGATCAGGTCTTTTCCATCACATCATTCTCCTAATGATGTGATCCCGTTATCAATGACATCCAATGTCCATGGTTAGAAGACCGTAACCATCTATTGATCAACGAGCTAGTCAACTAGAGGCTTACTAGGGACATGGTGTTGTCTATGTACCCACACATGTATCTGAGTTTCCTATCAATACAATTATAGCATGGATAATAAATGATTATCATGAACAAGGAAATATAATAATAACTAATTTATTATTGCCTCTAGGGCATATTTCCAACAGTCTCCCACTTGCACTAGAGTCAATAATCTAGTTCACATCGCCATGTGATTAACACTGACAGGTCACATCGCCATGTGACCAACACCCAAAGAGTTTACTAGTGTCACTAAACTACTTCAAATCACCATGTGATTAAGACTCAATGAGTTCTGGGGTTTGATCATGTTTTGCTTGTGAGAGAGATTGTTAGTCAACGGGTCTGCAATATTCAGATCCGTATGTATTTCGCAAGTCTCTAGGTCATATTGTAAATGTTGCTTCCACGCTCCACTTGCAGCTATTCCAAATGGTCGCTCCACTATACGTATCCGATTTGCTACTCAGAGTCATTCGCATAGGTGTTAAAGCTTGCATCGACGTAACCCTTTACGCCGAACTCTTTATCACCTCCATAATCGAGAAACATTTCCTTATTTCCTCCAAGGAAAATTTTGACCGCTGTCCAATGATCAATTCCTGGATCACTCTTGTACCCCCTTGCCAGACTTATGGCAAGGCACACTTCCGGTGCGGTACACAACATAGCATACTATAGAGCCTACGTCTAAAGCATAGGGGACGACCTTCGTCCTTTCTCTCTCTTCTGCCGTGGTCGAGCTTTAACTCTTAACTTCATACCTTACAACTCAGGCAAGAACTCCTTCTTTGACTGATCCATCTTGAACACCTTCAAGATCATGTCAAGGTATCTGCTCATTTGAAAGTACCATTTAGTGTTTTTGATCTATCCTCATAGATCTTTATGCTCAATGTTCAAGCATCTCAATCCAGGTTTTCTATTGAAAATAACTTTTCAAATAACCCTATATGCTTTCCAGAAATTCTACATCATTTCTGATCAACAATACGTCAACAACATATACTCATCAGAAATTCTATAGTGTTCCCACTCACTTCTTTGGAAATACAAGTTTCTCATAAACTTTGTATAAACCCAAAATCTTTGATCATCTCATCAAAGCGTATATTCCAACTCCGAGATGCTTACTCCAGTCCTTAGAAGGATTGCTGGAGCTTTGCATACTTATTAGCGTCTTTCAGGATTGACAAAACCTTCTGGTTGTATCACATACAACCTTTCCTCAAGGATATCGTTGAGGAAACAATGTTTTGACATTCTATCTGCAAGATTTCATAAATCATGCAGTAATTGCTAATATAATTCCAACAGACTCTTAGCATTGCTACGAGTGAGAAAGCCTCACCGTAGTCAACTCCTTAAACATGTCGGGAAACATCTTAACGACAAGTCGAGCTTTCTTAATGGTGATACTTACCATCATTGTCTGTCTTCCTTTTAAAATCCATCTGTACCCAACAGCCTTATGACCATCAAGTATTTCTTCCAAAGTCATGGATCCTCTCTCCGATTTTATGGCCTCGAGCCATTTGTCAGAATCCGGGCCCACCATCGCTTCTCCATAGCTCGTAGGTTCATTGTTGTCAAGCAACATGACCTCCAAGACAGGATTACCGTACCACTCCGAAGCAGTACACGTCCTTGTTGTCCTATGAGGTTTGGTAGTGACTTGTGCAAAGTTTCATGATCACTATCATCAACTTCCACTTCAATTGGTGTAGGTGCCACAGGAACAACTTCCTATGCCCTGCTACACACTGGTTGAAGTAATGGTTCAATAACCTCATCAAGTCTCCACCATCCTCCCACTCAATTCTTTTGACAGAAACTTTTCCTTGAGAAAGGACCCGTTTCTAGAAACAATCCTTTTGCTTCCGGATCTGAAATAGGAGGTATACCCAAATGTTTTTGGGTGTCCTATGAATATGCATTTTATCCGCTTTGGTTCGAGCTTATCATCCTGAAACTTTTTCACATAAGCATCGCAGCCCCAAACTTTTAAGAAACGACAACTTAGGTTTCTCCAAACCATAGTTCAAACGGTGTCGTCTCAACGGAATTACGTGGTGCCCTATTAAAGTGAGTGCGGTTGTCTCTAATGCCTAACCCATGAACGACAGTGGTAATTCGATAAGAGACATCATGGTACGCACCATATCCAATAGGGTGCAACTATGATGTTCGGACTCACCATCACACTATGGTGTGCCAGGCGGTATTAATTGTGAAACAATTTCCACAATGTCTTAATTGCGTGCCAAAGCTCGTAACTCAGATACTCATCTCTATGATCATATCATAGACATTTTATCCTCTTGTCACGATGATCTTCAACTTCACTCTGAAATTACTTCAACCATTCAATAATTCAGACTTGTGTTTCATCAAGTAAATATACTCAAGATCTACTCAAATCATCTGTGAAGAAAGAACATAAAGATATTCACTGCATGCCTCGGCACTCATTGGACTGCACACATCAAAATGTGTTACTTCCAACAAGTTGCCATCTTGTTCCATCTTACTGAAAACAAGGCTTTTCAGTCATCTTACCCATGTGGTATGATTTGCATATCTCAAGTGATTCAAAATCAAGTGAGTCCAAACGATCCATCAACATGGAGCTTCTCCATGCATTTTACACCAATGTGACTTACATGGCAGTGCCATAAGTAAGTGGTACTATCATTACTATCTTATATCTTTTGGCATGAAAATGTGTATCACTATGATCGAGATTCAATAAACCATTCTTTTAGGTGCAAGGCCATTGAAGTTATTATTCAAATAAATAGAGTAACCATTATTCTCCTTAAATGAATAACCGTATTGCGATAGACATAATCCAATCATGTCTATGCTCAACGCAAACACCAAATGACAATTATTCAGGTTTAATACTAATCTTGATGGTAGAGGGAGCGTGTGATGTTTGATCACATCAACCTTGGAAACACTTCCAACACACATCGTTATCTCACCTTTAGCTAGTCTTCGTTTATTCCGTAGCCTTTTACTTTGAGTTACTAACACTTAGCAATCGAATCGGTATCTCAATACCCTGGTGCTACTAGGAGTACTAGTAAAGTACACATTTGATTCAATGTATATCCAATATACTTCTGTCGACCTTGCCAGCCTTCTCATCTACCAAGTATCTAGGGTAGTTCTGCTTCAGTGTTCGTTCCCTCATTATAGAAGCACTTAGTCTCGGGTTTGGGTTCAACCCTGGGTTTTTTCACTAGAGCAGCAACTGATTTGCCGTTTCATGAAGTACCCCTTCTTGCCCTTGCCCTTCTTGAAACTAGTGTTTTCACTAACCATCAACAATTGATGCTCCTTCTTGATTTCTGCTTTCGCGGTGTCGAATATTGCGAATATTTCAAGGATCATCATATCTATCCCTGATATTTTATAGTTAATCACAAAGCTCTAGCAGCTTGGTGGCAATGACTTTGGAGAAACATCACTATCTCGTCTGGAAGATCAACTCCCACTCGATTCAAGTGATTGTTGTACTCAGACAATCTGAGCACAAGCTCAACGATTGAGTTTTTCTCCCTTAGTTTGCAGGCTAAGAAAATCGTCGGAGGTCTCATACCTCTTGACGTGGGCACGAGCCTGAAATCGCAATTTCAGCCCTCGAAACATCTCATATGTTCTGCGACATTTCAAAAATGTCTTCGGTGCCTCAATTCTAAACCATTTAACATTATTGAACTATCATGTAGTCATCAAAACGTGTATGTCAGATGTTAGCAACATCCACAGACCATGTGCGAGGTCCAGCACATCGAGCGGTGCATTAAGGACATAAGCCTTCTACTGTCCGCATAATTGCTACTGTCAACTTTCAACTATATTTTCTCTAGGAACATATTTAAAATAGTAGAACTAAGCGCGAGCTATGACATAATTTGCAAAGGGTTTTTGACTATGTTCAGGATAATTAAGTTCATCTTATGAACTCCCGCTCAGATAGACATCCCTCTAGTCATCTAAGTGATTACATGATCTGAATCAACTAGGCCGTGTCCGATCATCACGTGAGACAGACTAGTCATCATCGGTGAACATCTTCATGTTGATCGTATCCACCATACGACTCATGCTCGACCTTTCGGTCTATTGTGTTCCGAGGCCATGTCTGTACATGCTAGGCTTGTCAAGTTAACCTACGTGTTTCACGTGTGTAAATCTGGCTTACACCCGTTGTATGTGAACGTTACAATCTATCACACCCGATCATCATGTGGTGCTTCGAAACGACGAACTTTCACAACGGTTCACAGTTAGGGGGAACACTTTCTTGAAATTTGAATGAGGGATCATCTTATTTACTACCGTCGTTCTAAGCAAATAAGATGCATAAACATGATAAACATCACATGCAATCAAAAAGCGACATGATATGACCAATATCATTTTGCTCCTTTTGATCTCCATCTTCGGGGCTCCACGATCATCATCGTCACCGGCATGACACCATGATCTCCATCATCGTGATGTCCATCATCGTGTCTTCATGAAGTTGTCTCGCCAACTATTACTTCTACTACTATGGCTACCGGTTAGCAATAAAGTAAAGTAATTACATGGTGTTGTTCAATGACACACAGGTCATACAATAAATTAAGACAACTCCTATGGCTCCTGCCGGTTGTCATACTGATCGACATGTAAGTCGTGATTCCTATTACAAGAACATGATCAATTTCATACATCACATATCATTCATCACATTCTTCTTGGCCATATCACATCACATAGCATACCCTGCAAAAACAAGTTAGACGTCCTCTAATTGTTGTTTGCATGTTTTACGTGGCTGCTATGGGTTTCTAGCAAGAACATTTCTTACCTACGCATGAACCACAACGTGATATGCCAATTGCTATTTACCCTTCATAAGGACCATTTTCATCAAATCCGATCCGACTAAAGTGGGAGAGACTGGCACCCGCTAGCCACCTTATGCAACAAGTGCATGTCAGTCGGGTGAACCTGTCTCACGTAAGTGTACGTGTAAGGTCGATCCGGGCCGCTTAATTCCACAATACAGTCGAAACAAGATTGGACTAGTAACGGTAAGCATATTGAACAAAATCAACGCCCACAACTACTTTGTGTTCTACTCGTGCAAAGAATCTACGCAATAGGCCTGGCTCATGATGCCACTTTGGGGAACGTAGCAGAAATTCGAAAAAATTCCTACGAGTCACCAAGATCTATCTATGGAGAGTCCAGCAACAATGGGAAGGAGAGTGCATCTACGTACCCTTGTAGATCGCTAAGCGGAAGCGTTCAAGTGAACGGGGTTGATGGAGTCGTACTTGTCGTGATCCAAATCACCAATGATCCTAGCGCCGAACGGATGGCACCTCCGCGTTCAACACATGTACGGTTGGGAGAGACATCTCCTCCTTCTTTATCCAACAAGGGAAGGAGAGGTTGATGGATATCCAGCAGCACGACGGCGTGGTGGTGGAAGTAGCGGGATCCCGACAGGGCTTCGCCGAGCGCAAGCGGGGAGGAAGAGGTGTCACGGGAGGGAGGGAGGCACCAGGGACTCAGGTGCAGTTGCCCTCCCTCCCCTCCACTATATATAGGGGCCTAGGGGGGCGCTGGCCCCTTGTAGATCCCATCTAGGGAGGGGGGCGGCGGCCCTAGGGGTGGCTTGGCCTCCAAGCCAAGTGGAGGCGCCCCCACCCCTTAGGGTTTCTAACCCTAGGCGCATGGGAGGCCCAAAGGGGGGCGCACCAGCCCACCAGGGGCTGGTTCCCACGCCCCCTCAGCCTATGGGGCCCTCCGGGATAGGTGGCCCCTCCCGGTGGACCCCCGGGACCCTTCCGGTGGTCCCGGTACCATACCGATGACCCCCGAAACTTTCCTGGTGGCCGAAACTGGACTTCCTATATATAAATCTTTACCTCCGGACCACTCCGGAACTCCTCGTGACGTCCGGGACTCTGAACAACATTCGGGTTACCGCATACTATTATCTATACAACCCTAGTGTCACCGAACCTTAAGTGTGTAGACCCTACGGGTTCGAGAACCATGCAGACATGACCGAGACAACTCCCCGGCCAATAACCAACAGAGGGATCTAGATACCCATGTTGGCTCCCACATGTTCCACAATGATCTCATCGGATGAACCACGATGTCAAGGACTCAATCAAACCCGTATACAATTCCCTTTGTCCAACGGTATTGTACTTGCCCGAGATTCGATCGTCGGTATCCCGATACCTTGTTCAATCTTGTTACCAGCAAGTCTCTTTACTCATTCCGTAACACATGATCCCGTTATCAACCCCTTGGTCACATTGTGCACATTATGATGATTTCCTACCGAGTGGGACCAGAGATACCTCTCCGTTACACGGAGTGACAAATCCCAGTCTCGATTCGTGCCAACCCAACAGACACTTTCGGAGATACCCGTAGTGCACCTTTATAGCCACCCAGTTACGTTGTGACGTTTGGTACACCCAAAGCATTCCTATGGTATCCGGGAGTTGCACAATCTCATGGTCTAAGGAAATGATACTTGACATTTAGAAAAGCTTTAGCATACGAACTACACGATCTTTGTGCTAGGCTTAGGATTGGGTCTTGTCCATCACATCATTCTCCTAATGATGTGATCCCGTTATCAACGACATCCAATGTCCATGGTCAGGAAACCATAACCATCTATTGATCAACGAGCTAGTCAACTAGAGGGTTACTAGGGACATGGTGTTATCTATGTACCCACACATGTATCTGAGTTTCCTATCAATACAATTATAGCATGGATAATAACGATTATCATGAACAGGGAAATACAATAATAACTAATTTATTATTGCCTCTAGGGCATATTTCCAACACAACACTCTCCCCTCTCGTTGCTATGCATCACCATAATCTTGCGTGTGCGTAGGATTTTTTTTGACATTACTACGTTCCCCAACAAAAATTGCCTCTATAAGCATTGTTATTGAAATTGTTTCGCTAGACAAAATTCACATCTATGGCATCACTATTTTGCTCAATCAAAGTATACAAAGGCACATCACTAATATAAATAGGAGCCCTTTTATTAGCAACCATCTTCATAAGAGCATCAAATTTTTCACTCAAAGAATTTATTTCTTCTACCGAATTGACTTTTTTACTAGTAGGAGCTCTTATGGTTTGCCATTGTGAGTAATTTGCCATAATATTATCTAGCAATTTAGTAGCTTCACCCAAAGTAATTTCCATAAAAGTACCCCCGCAGCGGAATCTAAAAGATTACGAGAAACAAAATTCAATCCCACATAAAAAAATTGTATGATCATCCAAAGATTTAACCCATGAGTTGGGCGATTCCTTAGCATCAATTTCATCCTTTCCCAAGATTGTGCAACATGCTCATGTTCAAGTTACTTGAAATTCATGATCTGGGTTCTAAGGGAAATAATTTTGCGGGCGGAAAATACTTAGTAATAAAAACATCTTTGCACTTGTTCCAAGAATCGATACTATTGTGAGGCAAGGAAGAAAACCAAAATTTGGCATGATCTCGCAAAGAAAAGAGAAATAATTTCAACTTGACAACATCATTGTCCACATATTTTTTCTTTTGCATATCACATAATTCCACGAATGTGTTAAGATGGGACGCGGCATCCTCATTAGGAGTACCGACAAATTGATCTTTCATGACAAGATTCAGCAAAGCAGTATTAATATCACAAGACTCCGCACTAGTGGCGGGAGGAGCAATCGGAGTGCTAATAAAAATCATTGTTGTTGGTATTTGAGAAATCACTCAACTTGGTGTTCTCTTGAGTCATGATGACTTCGCAACAACATAGCACTAATAAACAGATCTGACGAGAAAATGGCGAACAAAAAAGATGGCGAATAAAACGGCAATTTTTTGTGAAGTGGGGGAGAGGAAAACGAGAAGCAAATGTCAAATAATGTAAATTGCGAGGAGATGATATTTGTGATTAGGAACCTGGTTTATGTTGAAGATCCTCCCCGGCAACGGCGCTACAAATTCCTTTTGATGTCTGCTAGAACAACGTCGGTATTTCTCCAAAGAGGAAGGGATGATGCAGTATAGCGACGGTAGGTATTTCCCTCAGTGATGAGACCAAGGTTATCGAACCAGTAGGAAAACCTCCTCGCACCACGTAAACAGTACCTGCACACAAATAACAAATACTCGAAACCCGACATGTTAAAGGGGTTGTCAACCCCTTTCGGGTACAGCGCCTCAAGATAGGCAAATAACGTGAGGTAAAAGTTGTAGATTGGATAAATAAATCACGGAACAAATAAATTGCATCAAGGTATTTTTGTATTTTTATTTAATAGATCTGAAAATAAATGCAAAGGGAAATAGATCCCAAAGGCAAATATGATGAAAAAGGACCCATGGGCCATAGGTTTCACTAGTGGCTTCTCTCGAGAAAAATTGTAAACGGTGGGAAAACAATTACTGTTGGGCAATTGATAGAACTTCAAATAATCATGACGATATCCAGGCAATGATCATTATATAGGCATCATGTCCAAGATTAGTAGACCGACTCCTGCTTGCATCTACTACTATTACTCCACACATCGACCGCTATCCAGCATGCATCTAGTGCATTAAGTTCATGAAGAAACAAAATAATGCAATAAGAACGATGACATGATGTAGACAAGATCCATTTATCTATTTATGTAGATATAGATCCCATCTTGTTATCCTTAGTAGCAACGATACATACGTGTCGGCTCCCCTTCTGTCACTGGGACCCAGCACTTTAAGATCGAACCCACTACAAAGCAACTCTTCCGATTGCAAGATAAATAGATCAAGTTGGCCAGACAAAACCCAATTATCGGAGAAGAAATATGAGGCTATAAGAAATCATGCATATAAGAGATCAAAGAAGACTCAAATAACTTTCATGGATAAAAACATAGATCTGGTCATAAACTGAAAGTTCATCGGATCCCAACAAACACACCGGAAAAAGAATTGCATCATATGGATCTCCAAGAGACCATTATATTGATAATCAAGAGAGATAGAGAGAGAGGAATCCATCTAGCTACTAACTACTGACCCGTAGGTCTACAAAGAACTACTTACGCATCATCGAAGTGGTGAACCCCTCTGTGATGGTGTCTAGATTGGATCTGGTGGTTCTGGAATCTGCCGCGGCTGGAATTGATTTTCGTCAACTCCCCTAGGGTTTCTGGAATACTAGGGTATTTATAGAGCAAAGAGGCGGTTCAGGGGGCACCCGAGATGGGCACAACCCACCAGGGCGCGCCTGGGCCTCCTGGCGCTCCCTGGTGGGTGCTGCTCCACTCGAGGCACCCCCAAGTGCTTTCTTGGCCCAGTGGATGTATTCTGGCGCAAAAAAAATCCTCGCGAAGTTTCGCTGCATTTGGACTCCGTTTGATATTGACTTCCTGCAACGTAAAAAACATGCAGAAAATAGCAACTGGCACTAGGCACTATGTCAATAGGTTAGTACCAAAAAATGATACAAAATGACTATAAAATGATTGTAAAACATCCAAGAATGATAATATAACAGCATGGAACAATAAAAAATTATAGATACGTTGGAGACGTATCAGGGACAGAGAGATGGGTCAGCGGGGGTCGTTGGCATTTTGTTAGGGCACGGTTCTTTGCCGTCTGCTAGCAGATGGCAAAGAGCCTAGCTAACGGACGTTTGTTTGGCAACTTTCGTTGTCGTCTACTAGAAGACGGCACGAAGCTTTGACGTCCGCTAGCAGTCGGCAAAGAAAATGTCCGTTAGGTGGTCCTCGCTAGTGGGCCACCCTCACTCTTTGCCGTCTGCTAGCTGATGGCACTTCTATGCCGTCTGCTGGCAGACGGCAACGAGCTGGCCGACGGCAAACATGACCTTTACCATCAGCTCATTCTTTGCCATCAGTTTTCTTCAAGATGATGCCAAAGACCTTCTTTGCCATCAGCTGGCTGACGACACTGTGTTGGCTGATGGCAAAGATTCTGATTGCAGTAGTGATGAGTACAGCCTCCCTACGCAGCACGTCAAGGCCATTCTAGTGGTACATACTCCAAATCCCTAATAGAATGGAGAGACTTTATTTGCACTATCTAGCACATCTTAATGTTCACCATACATTTAATTAGATCGAATCCATGGATGCATGACAAGTTTGCAGATGGATGTCAAAACTGCATTCCTTAATGGATTTATTAAAGAAGAGTTGTATATGATGCAACCAGAAGGTTTTGTCAATCCTAAAGGTGCTAACAAAGTGTGCAAGCTCCAGCGATCCATCAATGGACTGGTGCAAGCATCTCGGAGTTGGAATATACGGATTGATGATTTGATCAAAGCATATGGTTTTACAGACTTTTGGAAAGGCCTGCATTTACAATAAAGTGAGTGGGAGCACTACAGCCTTTCTGATAAGTATATGTGAGTGACATATTGTTGATCAGAAATGATGTAGAATTTTCTGGAAAGCATAAAGAAATGTTTTAAAGGGGTTCTTTAAAAGAAAGACCTCAGTAAAGCTACTTACACATTGAGCATCAAGATCTATAGAGATAGATCAAGACGCTTGATAAGATTTTTCCATGAGTACATACCTTGACAAGATTTTGAAGTAGTTCAAAATGGAACAGTCAAAGAAAGAGTTCTTGCCTGTTTTGCAAGGTGTGAAGTTGAGTAAGACTCAAAACCCGACCATGGCAGAAAATAGAAAGAGAATGAAAAGTCATTCCCTATGCCTTAGTCATAGGTTCTATAAAGTATGCTATGCTGTGTACCAGACCTATTGTATACCTTGCTCTGAGTTTGGCAAAGGAATACAATTTTGATCTAAGAGTAGATCACTGGACAGCAGTCAAGAATATCCTTAGTGATGACTAAGGAGATGTTTCTCGATTATGGAGGTGATAAAAAGAGCTCGTCATAAAGAGTTACATCGGTGCAAGCTTTTACACCGATCCAGATGACTCTAAGTCTCAATCTGGATACATATTGAAAGTGGGAGAAATTAGCTAGAGTAGCTCCATGCAGAGCATTGTAGACATAGAATATTTGCAAAATACATACGGCTCTGAATGTGACAGACCCGTTGACTAAAACTTCTCTCATGAGCAAAACATGATCATACCTTAGTACTCTTTGGGTGTTAATCACATAGCGATGTCAACTAGATTATTGACTCTAGTAAACCCTTTGGGTGTTGGTCACATGACGATGTGAACTATGGGTGTTAATCACATACATATGTGAATATTATTGTTGAATCACATGATGATGTGAACTAGATTATTGACTCTAGTGCAAGTGGGAGACTGAAGGAAATATGCCCTAGAGGCAATAATAAAGTTATTATTTATTTCCTTATATCATGATAAATGTTTATTATTCATGCTAGAATAGTATTAACCAGAAACATAATACATGTGTGAATACATAGACAAACATAGTGTCACTAGTATGCCTCTACTTGACTAGCTCGTTTATCAAAGATGGTTATGTTTCCTAGGCATGGACAAAAGATTTGTCATTTGATTAAGGGGATCACATCATTAGGAGAATGATGTGATTTATTTGACCCATTCCGTTAGCCTTAGCACTAGATCGTTTAGTATGTTGCTACTGCTTTCTTCATGACTTATACATGTTCCTATGACTATGAGATTATGCAAATCCCGTTTACCAGAGGAACACTTTGTGTGCTACTAAACGTCACAACGTAACTGGGTGATTATAAAGGAGCTCTACATGTGTCCCCGAAGGTACATGTTGGGTTGGCATATTTCGAGATTAGGATTTGTCACTCCGATTGTCGGAGAGGTATCTCTGGGCCCACTCAGTAATGCACATCACTATAAGCCTTGCAAGCATTGCAACTAATGAGTTAGTTGCAGGATAATGTATTACGAACGAGTAAAGAGACTTGACAGTAACGAGATTGAACTAGGTATTGAGATACCGACGATCGAATCTCGGGCAAGTAACATACCGATGACAAAGGGAACAACGTATGTTGTTATGCGGTCCGACCGATAAAGATCTTCGTAGAATATGTGGGAGCCAATATGAGCATCCAGGTTCCGCTATTGGTTATTGACCGGAGACGTGTCTCGGTCATGTCTACATTGTTCTCGAACCCGTAGGGTCCGCACGCTTAACGTTACGATGATAGTTTCATTATGAGTTTATATATATTGATGTACCGAAGGTTGTTCGAAGTCCTGGATATGATCACGGACTTGAGGAGGAGTCTCGAAATGTTCGAGACATAAAGATCGATATATTGGACGACTATATTTGGACACCGGAAAGGTTCCGGGTGAGATTGGGACAATACCGGATCACTGGGAGGTTGTCGGAACCCCCCGGGAGGTATATGGGCCTTATTGGGCATTAATGGAAAGGAGGGGAAAGGAGCAAGGGAGGGGGCGCCCCCCTCCCCAAAGCCCAATCAGAATTAGGAGGGGGGCCGGCCCCCCCTTTCCTTCCTCCCTCCTTCCTCTTCCTTCCCTCTCCTACTCCTAATAGGAAAAAGGGGAGTCCTACTCCCGGTGGGAGTTGGACTCCCCCCCTTGGGCGCGCCACCCCCTTGGCCGGCCCCCTCCTCCACTCCTTTATATACGAAGGAGGGGGGCACCCCATACACACAACAATTGATCCCTTGGATCCCTTAGCCGTGTGCGGTGCCCCCTCCACCATAGTCCATCTCGATAATACTGTAGCGGTGCTTAGGCGAAGCCCTGCAACGGTAGAACATCAAGACCGTCACCACACCGTAGTGCTGACAGAACTCTTCCCCGACACTTTGCTGGATCGGAGTCCGGTAATCGTCATCGAGCTGAACGTGTGCTAGAACTCGGAGGTGCCGTAGTTTCGGTGCTTGATCGGTCGGGCCGTGAAGACGTACGACTATATCAACCGCGTTGTTATAACGCTTCCGCTATCGGTCTATGAGGGTACGTGAACAAAATGTTGGGGAACGTAGCAGAAATTCAAAAATTTTCCTACGAGTCACCAAGATCTATCTATGGAGAGACCAGCAACGAGGGGAAGGAGAGTGCATCTACATACCCATGTAGATCGCTAAGCGGACGCGTTCAACTGAACGGGGTTGATGGAGTCGTACTCGTCGTGATCCAAATCACCGATGATCCTAGCGCCGAACGGACGGCACCTCCGCGTTCAACACATGTACAGTTGGGAGAGACATATCCTCCTTCTTTATCCAGCAAGGGAAGGAGAGGTTGATGGATATCCAGCAGCACGACGGCGTGGTGGTGGAAGTAGCGGGATCCCAGCAGGGCTTCGCCAAGCGCAAGCGGGGAGGAAGAGGTGTCACAGGAGGGAGGGAGGCGCCAGGGACTCAAGTGCAGCTGCCCTCCCTCCCCTCCACTATATATAGGGGCCTAGGGGGGCGCCGGCCGCTTGTAGATCCCATCTAGGGAGGGGGGCGGCGGCCCTAGGGGTGGCTTGGCCTCCAAGCCAAGTGGAGGCGACCCCACCCCTTAGGGTTTCTAACCCTAGGCGCATGGGAGGCCCAAAGGGGGGCGCACCAGCCCACCCGGGGGCTGGTTCCCATGCCTCCTCAGCCTATGGGGCCCTTCGGGATAGGTGGCCCCACTCGGTGGACCCCCGGGACCCTTCCGGTGGTCCCTATACAATACCGATGACCCCCGAAACTTTCTCGGTGGTCGAAACTGGACTTCCTATATATAAATCTTTACCTCCGGACCACTCCGGAACTCCTCGTGACGTCCGGGATCTCATCCGGGACTCCGAACAACTTTCAGGTTACCGCATACTATTATCTCTACAACCCTAGTGTCACCGAACCTTAAGTGTGTAGACCCTACGGGTTCGGGAACCATGCAGACATGACCGAGACAACTCCCCGGCCAATAACCAACAACGGGATCTGGATACCCATGTTGGCTCCCACATGTTCTACAATGATCTCATCGGATGAACCACGATGTCAAGGACTCAATCAATCCCGTATACAATTCCCTTTGTCCAGTGGTATTCTACTTGCCCGAGATTCGATCGTCGGTATCCCAATACCTTGTTCAATCTCGTTACCCGCAAGTCTCTTTACTCGTTCCGTAACACATCAACCCGTGATCAACTCCTTGGTCACATTGTGCACATTATGATGATGTCCTACCGAGTGGGCCCAGAGATACCTCTCTGTTACACGGAGTGACAAATCCCAGTCTCGATTCGTGCCAACCCAACAGACACTTTCGGAGATACCCGTAGTGCACCTTTATAGCCACCCAGTTACGTTGTGACGTTTGGTACACCCAAAGCATTCCTATGGTATCCGGTAGTTGCACAATCTCATGGTCTAAGGAAATGATACTTGACATTTAGAAAAGCTTTAGCATACGAACTACACGATCTTTGTGCTAGGCTTAGGATCGGGTCTTGTCCATCACATCATTCTCCTAATGATGTGATCCCGTTATCAACGACATCCAATGTCCATGGTTAGGAAACCGTAACCATCTATTGATTGACGAGCTAGTCAACTAGAGGCTTACTAGGGACATGGTGTTGTCTATGTACCCACACATGTATCTAAGTTACCTATCAATACAATTATAGCATGGATAATAAATGATTATCATGAACAGGGAAATATAATAATAACTAATTTATTATTGCCTCTAGGGCATATTTCCAACAGTCTCCCACTTGCACTAGAGTCAATAATCCAGTTCACATCGCCATGTGATTAACACTGACAGGTCACATCGCCATGTGACCAACATCCAAAGAGTTTACTAGTGTCACTAAACTAGTTCAGATCACCATGTGATTAAGACTCAATGAGTTCTGGGGTTTGATCATGTTTTGCTTGTGAGAGAGATTTTTAGTCAACGGGTCTGCAACATTCAGATCCGTATGTATTTCGCAAGTCTCTAGGTCATATTGTAAATGTTGCTTCCACGCTCCACTTGCAGCTATTCCAAATGGTCGCTCCACTATACGTATCCGGTTTGCTACTCAGAGTCATTCGGATAGATGTTAAAGCTTGCATTGACGTAACCCTTTACACCGAACTCTTTATCACCTCCATAATCGAGAAACATTTCCTTATTTCCTCCAAGGAAAATTTTGACCGCTGTCCAATGATCCATTCCTGGATCACTCTTGTACCCCCTTGCCAGACTTATGGCAAGGCACACTTCCGGTGCGGTACACAACATAGCATACTATAGAGCCTACGTCTGAAGCATAGGGGACGACCTTCGTACTTTCTCTCTCTTCTGCCGTGGTCGAGCTTTAACTCGTAACTTCATACCTTACAACTCAGGCAAGAACTCCTTCTTTGACTGATCCATCTTGAACACCTTCAAGATCATGTCAAGGTATCTGCTCATTTGAAAGTACCATTTAGCATTTTTGATCTATCCTCATAGATCTTTATGCTCAATGTTCAAGCAGCTTAATCCAGGTTTTCTATTGAAAATCACTTTTCAAATAACCCTATATGCTTTCCAGAAATTCTACATCATTTCTTATCAACAATACGTCAACAACATATACTCATCAGAAATTCTATAGTGCTCCCACTCACTTCTTTGGAAATACAAGTTTCTCATAAACTTTGTATAAACCCAAAATCTTTGATCATCTCATCAAAGAGTATATTCCAACTCCGAGATGCTTACTCCAGTCCTTAGAAGGATTGCTGGAGCTTTGCATACTTATTAGCGTCTTTCAGGATTGACAAAACCTTCTGGTTGTATCACATACAACCTTTCCTCAAGGATATCGTCCAGCAAACAATGTTTTGACATTCTATCTGCAAGATTTCATAAATCATGCAGTAATTGCTAATATAATTCCAATAGACTCTTAGCATCGCTACGAGTGAGAAAGCCATACCGTAGTCAACTCCTTGAACTTGTCGGAAAACATCTTAACGACAAGTCGAGCTTTCTTAATGGTGATACTTACCATCATTGTCTGTCTTCCTTTTAAAATCCATCTGTACCCAACAGCCTTATGACTATCAAGTATTTCTTCCAAAGTCATGGATCCTCTCTCGTATTTTATGGCCTCGAGCCATTTGTCGGAATCCGGGCCCACCATCGCTTCTCCATAGCTCGTAGGTTCATTGTTGTCTAGCAACATGACCTCCAAGACAGGATTATCGTACCACTCCGAAGCAGTACACGTCCTTGTCGTCCTACGAGGTTTGGTAGTGACTTGATCCGAAGTTTCATGATCACTATCATCAACTTCCAATTCAAGTGGTGTAGGTGCCATAGGAACAACTTCATGTGCCCTGCTACACACTGGTTGAAGTAATGGCTCAATAACCTCATCAAGTCTCCACCATCCTCCCACTCAATTCTTTTGACAGAAACTTTTCCTCGAGAAAGGACCCATTTCTACAAACAAACCTTTTGCTTCCGGATCTGAAATAGGAGGTACACCCAACTGTTTTTCGGTGTCCTATGAAGATGCATTTTATCCGCTTTGGTTCGAGCTTATCATCCTGAAACTTTTTCACATAAGCGTCGCAGCCCCAAACTTTTAAGAAACGACAACTTAGGTTTCTCCAAACCATAGTTCAAACGGTGTCGTCTCAACGAAATTACGTGGTGCCCTATTAAAGTGAGTGCGGTTGTCTCTAATGCCTAACCCATGAACGATAGTGGTAATTCGATAAGAGACATCATGGTAAGCACCATATCCAATAGGGTGCAACTATGATGTTCGGACACACCATCACACTATGGTGTTCCAGGCGGTATTAATTGTGAAACAATTTCCACAATGTCTTAATTGCGTGCCAAAGCTCGTAACTCAGATACTCATCTCTATGATCATATCATAGACATTTTATCCTCTTGTCACGATGATCTTCAACTTCACTCTGAAATTACTTCAACCATTCAATAATTCAGACTTGCGTTTCATCAAGTAAATATACTCAACATCTACTCAAATCATCTGTGAAGTAAGAACATAACGATATTCACTGCATGCCTCGGCACTCATTGGACTGCACACATCAAAATGTGTTACTTCAAACAAGTTGCCATCTTGTTCCATCTTACTCAAAACGAGGCTTTTCAGTCATCTCGCCCATGTGGTATGATTTGCATATCTCAAGTGATTCAAAATCAAGTGAGTCCAACTGATCCATCAACATGGAGCTTCTCCATGCGTTTTACAACAATGTGACTTACATGGCAGTGCCATAACTAAGTGGTACTATCATCACTATCTTATATCTTTTGGCATGAAAATGTGTATCACTACGATCGAAATTCAATAAACCATTCTTTTAGGTGCAAGACCATTGAAGGTATTATTCAAATAAATAGAGTAACCATTATTCTCCTTAAATGAATAACCGTATTGCGATAGACATAATCCAATCATGTCTATGCTCAACGCAAACACCAAATGACAATTATTCAGGTTTAAAATGGAACAGTCAAATGAATAGCCTCATATTTCTTCTCCGATAATTGGGTAATAGTGATGTGCATTACCGAGTGGGCCCAGAGATACCTCTCCGACAATCGGAGTGACAAATCCTAATCTTGAAATATGCCAACCCAACATGTACCTTCGGGGACACCTGTAGAGCTCCTTTATAATCACCCAGTTACGTTGTGACGTTTGGTAGCACACAAAGTGTTCCTCCGGTAAACGGGAGTTGCATAATCTCATAGTCATAGGAACATGTATAAGTCATGAAGAAAGCAGTAGCAACATACTAAACGATCAAGTGATAAGGCTAACGGACTGGGTCAAGTCAATCACATCATTCTCCTAATGATGTGATCCCGTTAATCAAATGACAAATCTTTTGTCCATGGCTAGGAAACATAACCATCTTTGATAAACGAGCTAGTCAAGTAGAGGCATACTAGTGACACTATGTTTGTCTATGTATTCACACATGTATTAAGTTTCCGGTTAACACAATTCTAGCATGAATAATAAACATTTATCATGATATAAGGAAATAAATAATAACTTTATTATTGCCTCTAGGGCATATTTCCTTCAGTCTCCCACTTGCACTAGAGTCAATAATCTAGTTCACATCATCATGTGATTCAACACCAGTATTCACATCTGTATGTGATTTACACCCATAGTTCACATCGTCATGTGACCAACACCCAAAGGGTTTACTAGAGTCAATAATCTAGTTGACATCGCTATGTGATTAACACCCAAAGAGTACTAAGGTATGATCATGTTTTGCTCATGAGAGAAGTTTTAGTCAACGGGTCTGTCACATTCAGAGCCGTATGTATTTTGCAAATATTCTATGTCTACAATGCTCTGCATGGAGCTACTCTAGCTAATTTCTCCCACTTTCAATATGTATCCGGATTGAGACTTAGAGTCATCTGGATTGGTGTAAAAGCTTGCACCAGTGTAACTCTTTATGACGGGCTCTTTTTATCACCTCCATAATCGAGAAACGTCTCCTTAGTCCTCACTAAGGATATTCTTGACTGCTGTCCACTGATCTACTCTTAGATCAAAATTGTATTCCTTTGCCAAACTCAGAGCAAGGTATACAATAGGTCTGGTACACAGCATAGCATACTTTATAGAACCTATGACTGAGGCATAGGGAATGACTTTTCATTCTCTTTCTATTTTCTGCCATGGTCGGGTTTTGAGTCTTACTCAACTTCACACCTTGCAAAACAGGCAAGAACTCTTTCTTTGACTGTTCCATTTTGAACTACTTCAAAATCTTGTCAAGTGAACGGGGTTGATGGAGTCGTACTCGTCGTGATCCAAATCACCGATGATCCTAGCGCCGAACGGACCGCACCTCCGCGTTCAACACATGTACAGTTGGGAGAGACATCGCCTCCTTCTTTATCCAGCAAGGGAAGGAGAGGTTGATGGATATCGAGCAGCACGACGGCGTGGTGGTGGAAGTAGCGGGATCTCGGCAGGGCTTCGCCGAGCGCAAGCGGGGAGGAAGAGGTGTCACGGGAGGGAGGGAGGCGCCAGGGACTCAGGTGCGGCTGCCCTCCCTCCCCTCCACTATATATAGGGGCCTAGGGGGGCGCCGGCCCCTTGTAGATCCCATCTAGGGAGGGGGGCGGCGGCCCTAGGGGTGGCTTGGCCTCCAAGCCAAGTGGAGGCGCCCCCACCCCTTAGGGTTTCTAACCCTAGGCACATGGGAGGCCCAAGGGGGGGCGCACCAGCCCACCAGGGGCTGGTTCCCACGCCCCCTCAGCCTATGGGGCCCTCCGGGATAGGTGGCCCCACCCGGTGGACCCCCGGGACCCTTCTGGTGGTCCCGGTACCATACCGATGACCCCTGAAACTTTCCCGGTGGCCGAAACTGGACTTCCTCTATATAAATCTTTACCTCCGGACCACTCCGGAACTCCTCGTGACGTCCGGGATCTCATCCAGGACTCCGAACAACATTCGGGTTACCGCATACTATTATCTCTAGAACCCTAGTGTCACCGAACCTTAAGTGTGTAGACCCTACGGGTTCGGGAACCATGCAGACATGACCGAGACAACTCCCCGGCCAATAACCAACAGAGGGATCTAGATACCCATGTTGGCTCCCACATGTTCCACGATGATCTCATCGGATGAACCACGATGTCAAGGACTCAATCAATCCCGTATACAATTCCCTTTGTCCAACGGTATTGTACTTGCCCGAGATTCGATCGTCGGTATCCCCATACCTTGTTCAATCTCGTTACCGACAAGTCTCTTTACTCGCTCCGTAACACATCATCCCGTGATCAACCCCTTGGTCACATTGTTCACATTATGATGATGTCCTACCGAGTGGGCCCAGAGATAACTCTCCGTTACATGGAGTGACAAATCCCAGTCTCGATTCGTGCCAACCCAACAGACACTTTCGGAGATACCCGTAGTGTACCTTTATAGCCACCCAGTTAAGTTGTGACGTTTGGTACACCCAAAGCATTCCTACGGTATCCGGGAGTTGCACAATCTCATGGTCTAAGGAAATGATACTTGACATTTAGAAAAGCTTTAGCATACGAACTACACGATCTTTGTGCTAGGCTTAGGATTGGGTCTTGTCCATCACATCATTCTCCTAATGATGTGATCCCGTTATCAACGACATCCAATGTCCATGGTCAGGAAACCATAACCATCTATTGATCAACGAGCTAGTCAACTAGAGGCTTACTAGGGACATGGTGTTGTCTATGTACCCACACATGTATCTGAGTTTCCTATCAATACAATTATAGCATGGATAATAAACGATTATCATGAACAGGGAAATATAATAATAACTAATTTATTATTGCCTCTAGGGCATATTTCCAACACAACACTCTCCCCTCTCGTTGCTATGCATCACCATGATCTTGCGTGTGCGTCGGATTTTTTTTCTTTTTTGAAATTACTATGTTCCCCAACAAAAATTGCCTCTATAAGCATTGTTATTGAAATTGTTTCGCTAGACTAAATTCACATATATGGCATCACTATTTTGCTCAATCAAAGTATACAAAGGCACATCACTAATATAAATAGGAGCACTTTTATTAGCAACCATCTTCATAAGAGCATCAAAGTTTTCACTCAAAGAATTTATTTCTTCTACCGAATTGACTTTTTTTACCATTAGGAGCTCTTACGGTATGCCATTGTGAGTAATTTGCCATAATATTATCTAGCAATTTAGTAGTTTCACCCAAAGTAATTTCCATAAAAGTACCCCCGCAGCGGAATCTAAAAGATTACGAGAAACAAAATTCAATCCCACATAAAAAATTTGTATGATCATCCAAAGATTTAACCCATGAGTTGGGTGATTCCTTAGCATCAATTTCATCCATTCCCAAGATTGTGCAACATGCTCATGTTCAAGTTACTTGAAATTTATGATCTGGGTTCTAAGGGAAATAATTTTGCGGGCGGAAAATACTTAGTAATAAAAACATCTTTGCACTTGTTCCAAGAATCGATACTATTGCGAGGCAAGGAAGAAAACCAAAATTTGGCACGATCTCGCGAAGAAAACAGAAATAATTTCAACTTCACAACATCATTGTCCACATATTTTTTCTTTTGCATATCGCATAATTCCACGAATGTGTTAAGATGGGACGCGGCATCCTCATTAGGAGTACCGGCAAATTAAGCTTTCATGACAAGATTCAGCAAAGCAGTATTAATATCACAAGACTCCGCACTAGTGGCGGGAGGAGCAATCGGAGTGCTAATAAAATCATTGTTGTTGGTATTTGAGAAATCACTCAACTTGGCGTTCTCTTGAGTCATGATGACTTCACAACAAGATTGCACTAATAAACAGATCTGACGAGAAAATGGTGAACGAAAAAGAGGGCGAATAAATCGGCAATTTTTTGAGAAGTGGGGGAGAGGAAAACGAGAAGCAAATGTCAAATAATGTAAATTGCGAGGAGATGATATTTGTGATTAGGAACCTGGTTTATGTTGAAGATCCTCCCCGGCAACGGCGCTAGAAATTCCTTTTGATGTCTGCTAGAACAACGTCGGTGTTTCTCCAAAGAGGAAGGGATGATGCAGTATAGCGACGGTAGGTATTTCCCTCAGTGATGAGACCAAGGTTATCGAACCAGTAGGAAAACCTCCTCACACCACGTAAACAGTACCTGCACACAAATAACAAATACTCGCAACCCGACGTGTTAAAGGGGTTGTCAACCCCTTTCGGCTTCAGCGCCTCAAGATAGGCAAATAACGTGAGGTAAAAGTTGTAGATTGGATAAATAAATCGCGGAACAAATAAATTGCATCAAGGTATTTTTGTATTTTTATTTAATAGATCTGAAAATAAATGCAAAGGGAAATAGATCGCAAAGGCAAATATGATGAAAAAAGACCCGTGGGCCATAGGTTTCACTAGTGGCTTCTCTCGAGAAAAATTGCAAACGGTGGGAAAACAATTACTGTTGGGCAATTGATAGAACTTCAAATAATCATGACGATATCCAGGCAATGATCATTATATAGGCATCACGTCCAAGATTAGTAGACCGACTCCTGCTTGCATCTACTACTATTACTCCACACATCGACCGCTATCCAGCATGCATCTAGTGCATTAAGTTCATGAAGAAACAAAATAATGCAATAATAAAGATGACATGATGTAGACAAGATCCATTTATCTATTTATGTAGATATAGATCCCATCTTGTTATCCTTAGTAGCAACGATACATACGTGTCAGCTCCCCTTCTGTCACTGGGACCCAACACTTTAAGATCGAACCCACTACAAAGCAACTCTTCCGATTGCAAGATAAATAGATCAAGTTGGCCAAACAAAACCCAATTATCGGAGAAGAAATATGAGGCTATAAGAAATCATGCATATAAGAGATCAAAGAAGACTCAAATAACTTTCATGTATAAAAACATAGATCTGATCATAAACTGAAAGTTCATCGGATCCCAACAAACACACCGGAAAAAGAATTGCATCATATGGATCTCCAAGAGACCATTATATTGATAATCAAGAGAGATAGAGAGAGAGGAATCCATCTGGCTACTAACTACTGACCCATAGGTCTACAAAGAACTACTCACGCATCATCAAAGTGGTGAACCCCTCTGTGATGGTGTCTAGATTGGATCTGGTGGTTCTGGAATCTGCCACGGTTAGAATTGATTTTCGTCGACTCCCCTAGGGTTTCTGGAATACTAGGGTATTTATAGAGCAAAGAGGTGGTTCAGGGGGCACCCGAGGTGGGCACAACCCACCAGGGCGCGCCTGGGCCTCCTGGCGCGCCCTGGTGGGTGCTGCTCCCCTCGAGGCACCCCCAAGTGCTTTCTTGGCCCAGTGGATGTATTCTGGCGCAAAAAATTCCTCACGAAGTTTCGCTGCTTTTGGACTCCGTTTGATATTGATTTCCTGCAACGTAAAAAACATGCAGAAAATAGCAACTGGCACTGGGCACTATGTCAATAGGTTAGTACCAAAAAATGATATAACATGATTGTAGAACATCCAAGAATGATAATATAACACCATCTAACAATAAAAAAATTATAGATACGTTGGAGACGTATCAGGGACAGAGAGATGGGTCAGCGGGGGTCGTTGGCGTTTTGTTAGGGCACGGTTCTTTACCGTCTGCTAGCAGATGGCAAAGAGCCTAGCTAACGGACGTTAGTTTGGCCACTTTTGTTGTCGTCTACTAGCAGACGGCAACGAAGCTTTGACGTCCGCTAGCAGACGGCAAAGAAAGTGTCCGTTAGGTGGTCCTCGCTAGTGGGCCACCCTCACTCTTTGTCGTCTGCTAGCTGACAGCAAAGCTTCTATGTCGTCTGCTAGCAAACGGCAACGAGCTGGCCGACGGCAAACATGACCTTTACCGTCAGCTCATTCTTTGCCATCAGTTTTCTTCAAGATGATGGCAAAGACCTTCTTTGCCGTCAGCTGGCTGACGACACTGTGTTGGCTGATGGCAAAGATCCTGATTCCAGTAGTGACGAGTACAGCCTCCCTACGCAGCACGTCAAGGCCATTCTCGTGGTACATACTCCAAATCTCTAATAGAATGGAGAGACTTTCTTTGCACTATCTAGCACATCTTAATGTTCACCATACATTTAATTAGATCGAATCCATGGATGCATGACAAGTTTGCAGATGGCACGGACACGTCATACATGTAGTCCTAGAGTTCACCATGGTGGAGCTCATGCGAAAGCCACACCTCATGTCCAAACTCCAAGCCGAGGTCGGGGACAAGACACCTGAGGGTCAACAAATGGTCATGGAGGACGACTTGGCCGGCATGCCCTACCTAAAGGCGGTCTTGGAGGATACACTCCGACTACACCCGCCATTGCCCCTCCTCCTCCCGCACTTCTCCGTGGACAAGTGTGTCATTAACGGCTACATAGTCCCTGCCGAAACCTGTGTCGTCATCAATGTATGGGCCATTGGTAGAGACCCCAGAGCATGGGAGGATGCAAAGGAGTTCATCTTGAGAAGTTTGAGGACACCGCGTCCTCCGACTACAAGGGGAGGGATTTCGGGATCCTGCCGTTTGGAGCCAGGCGAAGGATATGTCCCAGGATAAATTTTGGCAAGGCATCCGTGGAGATTATGCTGGCCAACCTTGCCTATTGCTTTGAATGGGAGCTCCCTGGTCAGATGCAGCATAAGGACCTTGATATGACAGAGGTGTTTGGAATGACGATACACCGGAAGGAGAAGTTACTACTTGTCCCAACAACACGACATGTTAGTCATAAATAATATATATTGTTTCCATGCATTTGTAAGGGTATAGATGTTATCAGAGTACTTAAGAGTGTATATTTTTGTATGCCAGTAATATTTAGATGTATGGTGCAAGTGTCACAAAATATTATGGTTTTTCTCTAGTGTCGTCGTATGAAGTTTCTTCAACATCACTTTCGAAGGCGCCACATTTAACATGGTCATGGTCCTATGGCTCTCATGAGGTTATGGGGCATCTGCCAACTAAAAAAGTGCATGTGTGTAGATAGGGAAATGGTTGGAGTACTCAATATGTATCTCTTTAATAACTTGGGCAATGTCTGGAGTGAATAGGTCAAAGAGGTTGTGGAACTGTACTTCGTGGACTTGTTCATCCTTCATAAGGACAAGGAATACATACTCATGCCCTATTCACCTCTGAGTCTTTTTGTAATTTGTGTTGTCAAAATGTTTACCTTTCTTTATACACCTACATCCATGTAACTTTCCTTTGATCTCGTTTGCACAGCAGTTACTGGATCCTCATTATCATCATTCTGAAGTTTCTAATGTGGTAAAAGTATGTTCATCAACAAAACTTGCCTCTTCATTTTGACATTTTGATGACCCCTTATAACTATGTTTAGTTGAACAACTCCCTTTTTTCTATATATTTGATGTGTTTCTAACTTCCTGAATTGGGTAATAGGGAAGTAGGATATGTTTGCCAAGGTTAGTAGCTTTATTTATAATCACCGACGAGAAGAAGGACCTTGCTGATCTACGCATACACTATGAACCTTCTACTTACTACTTCCTCCATTCCCAAATATTTGTCTTTCTAGACATTTCAAATGGACTACAGCATAAGGATGTATGTAGACATATTTTAGAGTGTAAATTCACTCATTTTGCTTCGTATGTAGTCGGTTGTCAAAATCTGCAGAAAGACAAATATTTGAGAACGGAGGGAGTAAATCATAAGACATATAATCATATGCTCTAGAACGTTATATATTTTTTGCAACTAATATGGACAACATACTATCTAGAAACATCTAATTTTGGCGCTTAGTAGACATTACGTTTTACGTCCCTCTTTTGTATAGACTTACATATACACTACTACTCATCCGACTCTCATCAAATATTGGTAGAGGCATTCAATTTATCATATTCTATCTCTTTCTTTCTAGAAGAATTTTTTATTGAAGGAATGTTTTGTACACTCTAGGTGCCATCCCCACTGTTTATGCTAAAAAAAGACAAGTTCATGTAGAAGACAATATAATAGATAAATAACTAGCATAACACGAGTTAACTTTTTGTTCAATTCTAGACCATTATATATTAGAATGATATAATGTATAACGAAAGTACTATTACAAATCATCCTATTTGATATCATACATTTAAAAATGAGTTATAAAAACTAGTCATCAACCCGTGCACCCGCACGAGCTAGCACTTCATTTATTTATTTATTGATTAAGAAAACTTGTATCAATTCCGTGTTAGAAAATAATAGACATACTTTTTATCTGTTTGTGATTAAATATGCATGTACAATGTTCTCCTTTGTTTACCATACAATATATGAGTTACATTGTGCCATAACACATCAGGTTAATCAAGGATTTGAAAAATATGAGTATGGAAACTCTATCAGGCTTAGAAGGCAGATTTATCCATGTAAAAAATAACTTCAAATGCACATTTACTGATAAATTATAATTCTATAGAGCTGCAGAAATGAAGTGATCTCTTGTAGCATATGTTGTCAATTTTGGCATGACAAAATGATGGAGATTGGCAGAGTTAATTTGATCTTAAAATATGCAGTTACAATGATCATACTTTCTATGGTAATTAATATTGACTATCGGCATGCATATGCTGAATTGCACTACAGGGAACACATAAGAGCATTTCATTTTGTTTGATTTTGGAAGGCTTTTTAAAAACTGGATCCATGCACGGTGTTCTATCATGCCATGTTATAGGTTAAATGGATTTTAAGTTCTTTTCATAAACATGAAAATTCTAGATTCATGATGTCAAGGTTAATTTAGAGATTTTTTTACATTTTCTATAAGGGCGTTACTTTGGACTCCACGCTTGCAGACAATTAGGTGAATATAAGAGATCATAACACACAAAACAAAATTGCATGCACAGAAATAAAAGAAGCTGGCCTAGGACGTGCATGAACAAAAGATTGTCAATTTTCCTTGGCCATAAAAATATGATATCTCATTATGATCTACTGTCTTCTAATTAAGAACTTTTTGTAGAATAAGAAAAAGAGCTTGGGGTGGAGGAGAAAGCTAATGGGAGAAGTCGTACCGTGTAGTATGTAGGTGATTGGATGATGTGTCCACACAGTTGTGTGTGCATTCATCAGTGGATTGCATGGCATGTATGTGAGTTCATAAGTAGATTTGGTGGTGGAGAAAGGGATCGGTGGTCATTGCTACCAGCGCTGTTGTTGTCTGTGCCAGGGAGATCCTCCGAGGCCAACGCCAGCATGCAGCCCAGGGTCTGGTCCTTCCAGGCGTCGCTGGCAGACGTAAGCATACAGGACGGCGCCTTGTTCTCCGGACACCAGCACGCGCCGCAGTAGTGCAGTCTCTGGCGTTCTCTGGGTGGAACACCAAAATTCAGGACAACATGAAGAAGCTCCAGGAAGCAACAAATCTTCAAGCTGTATTTAATGTAACGACTGTATATAACGAATATGTAGATTGGATGGATGACTTATCAAAACATAATGCGTATGGAAAACATAGTTGTCATATGAAATAGCAGTTAATTAGTATTACTCGGGAAGATGCCTACATACTATTGTAGGAAATTTTGTAAAGCTACAGAATCGTCCCCAACAATCTATTCCCTCTAGCAACATGGCACATTGAATTAAATTACACCAGTTCTGTATATGTACAAAAATCATGTAGATAGAAGACATAACTGTGAGATGGATTTGGCAGAAAAGTAAGCTGTCTTTCATAAGAGAGGAGCAGTGTTGTGTATCTTTTGCAGTTTCTTGAACAGCTGCACCATTGGTACACAATAGCTCCTTTGCTTCGTGGCCTCATGGACAGCCGACGGCTGCTGCTGCCTGATGTGTTCATGGACGTGTTGGGATATACCTTTCTTTCTTTTTTCTTTGCTTCATCCTAGGTTGTATATACCTTTCTTTCTTTTTCCTTTTTGCAGCCTGTAGATGAGGATTTCACGTGGGAGGTGGGATAAAGTGAATGGACTTCTCGTCAGATACAATCCCACGGTTGTAAAAAACCAATAGGGAGATCCGATGGATAATTTTGATTTGTTTCTAGGATTAATGTGGTGTCTTGGATGGTGCCTCTAATTAGTAAATACAAGATAAGATGTGAAAGTATCCGTTGAGCATATTTAGGGCATGTTTGCCAGTTAACAGCTGTCGTTGTGTGTTTCAAAACAAATTCAGCTTTGTTAAAGTCTAGGTGTAGTTTTTTTGTCAGTTTCATGAGTTTGTCTTTTATTCAATTAAAATCGTATTAGTAAATAAACCAAGCTACGACTTGGTCTAGTTTGTTACGGTAGCTTTTTGCCCTGATCGGAACGTGGGGTGGGACAATACAACGGTCACGGCAATATAGTCGGGACGCGTGCATGAGCAGCGGAATGGCGGTGCTCGCACGGACGTCCCATGTGTTTTCCAATTTTCAGTTAGCTTTGTAAACTATAAATAAATAAGAGAACAAGAAGAAAAAGTTGTTTATTGAACACGACACAATAACATTATTTCTCTTGAACGTTACCTGATCTCGCGTGAGCTCAAGCTAGGTCTAACAATGTTCGCTACTCATCTGGCTCCGTGGATCGTGACTATCAATATACAGTTCAACAGTTTATGCAAACTTCTTGCCATCGTCGCCGGCGGTTGCTACTGTGCCGTCGTTTCCGGCGAGTTTCATGTACTTGTCCTTTCTGGTGAGCGTCGTGCACCGGTACCCGAGCTCCTTGGCGAGCACCGCCTGCACATGGTTGGCCACATCGACGGCGCTCCTACCGCCAGCGCCACACGTCTCCTCCGGCCGGAGCGCCGGCAGGAACGTCACCTTGTACCCCGGCCGCGGGTTCATGTAGAAGAACCACGGGTCCAAGGCCTTCCACCCCCTCGCCGTCGACCCGTAGTAGGTCGACTGTGACGCCTCCAGCGCCACCGGCACTATCCGGTCCGTCAGCTCCGCGAACAGCGCCAAGAACCGTAGCAGGCACGGCTCCCGGCACGTCGTCCCCTCGGGGCACACTACCACATCGCGCCCGGAGCTCAGCAGCGCCGCGATGCGCGCCGCGTCGGCCTCCCTGTCCCTCGCCAGCGCCACCGCCGGGATCGGCGAGATGGCCATCGACAGCCGGCTCGCGCTGTAGGTCACGCACGTCACAGGCCGCCCCAGCGCCACGGCCACGATGATGGGGTCCAGCGCCGTGCGGTGATTGCACACGAGGAGGGACCCCGGGGAGCCGTCGCGCGGCGCCGGCGGGGCCGTGCCCCGCACGGCGAGCCGGATGCCGGTCAGGCGGTACGTGTGGCGCACGAGGTGCCGCAGGACAGAGAGGCTGATGAGGACGCGGAGCACGGCCAGGGCGAAGCCAACGGGGAGGTAGGCCAGCGTGGATTTTTCGTCAAAAGAGACCATCTACCGAATTGAAATGACAAAAAAGACCATCTCTAAGTCAGATTGACAAAAGAAACCCCCTCGCTGTGGCGGCAGGCGCGTCGGGCGACACGTGGCACCTGCCGCCACGGGGTGAGGCGGCTAGCCCTGCCACCACGCTGCCAGGCGGCAGGCAGCCCGCAACGGATTTTCTCATCCGCGCCCGCGTCGGACGGAACAGAGCCAGGCAGGTGGACCCAGCCGCCACCTGGTGAGGCAGCAATACTGTGCCCTGCCGCCACAAGGCGAGGCGGCAGTACTGTTGCTGGGCCATGCCGCCATGGCGTGTGGCGGCCGGGCTGCTGCTGCATGCATGCTTGATGTGTCACCTGTAACGCGGTAACGGCAGCCTGCTTTGGGGTAGTGTCACGTTAAGGTCTTAATTGCAGTAGCGATGCCTTCTCTAGAACAAAAAGGCCGGGCTCTGGTGACACGAAGTGTATAATGATGGATGTGATCTTACACGGCGAGCAATCAATAATGGAATGGGTGATATAACCAGTTCGTGCGATATGTATATCCCAATTTGATAGTTCATTCATACTATGTGACAGGTCAAGCTCGTGTTTAGGCAGACAACATGGGCACGCATCAGCTGAATCGGCGTAGTACTAGTTGTCGTCATGGATGTGATTGCTACCACATCAAGCATGCACGCAGCAGCAGCAGTGCGGCCGCCACACACCGTGGCGGCATGGCCCAACAACAGTGTTGCCGCCTCGCCCTGTAGCGGCGGGGCACAGTGCTGCCACCCCACCTGGTGGCGGCAGGGCCCATCTGCCTGGCTCCGTTCCGTCCGACGCGGGCGCGGACGAGAAAATCCGTTGCGGGCCGCCTGCCGCCTGGCAGCGTGACGGCAGGGCCAGTTGCCTCACCCCGTGGCGGCAAGTGCCACGTGTCGTCCGCCGCGCCTGCCGCCACGGCGAGGGGGGTGTCTTCTGTCAATCTGACCCAGAGGTGGTCTTTTTTGTCATTTCAATCTGGTAGGTGGTCTCTTTTGACAAAAAATCGGCCAGCGCGAAGAGCGCGTGCGCGGGGTCTGGCCGGCGGACAAGGCGGCCGTCGTGGAACACGACGCGGGACAGCAGAGCGTCGGGGGCGGCCCGCGGTGCGCGCTTGTTCGTGGGCACCATGTACGCTTCCTGCAGAAGTACATGAGCGGGAAACAAATCAGATTAATCAACGTTGCTAACCGCAAAACCTTTTTAGCATATTCTGAATCAAACAGAGCATAGCTTTTATCCGTGGATTATTAGTGGAGTATAAATAATGACTATTCAACAGTAATCTATCACTGTTTAGTCCAAAGCGACGTGTAACAGGACCGATACATGTGTGATTTGATTTGATTTGATTGCCAGAAACTAGCATAATCTCGCCACTGAAGACTGAACACTTAGACAAGCAGAACTCTTTGCCAAACAAATAAATAAAGTAAGAAATGGTGCAAAATTGAAAGAAAATCACGAGTACTCGGCACAGATTAGTAAATAGTACTCCTATGAAATGTGAGAATTTTGCAGGTAGAAACTAGAATGAAGAACCATCCTAATTTTTCCCAGGTAGCTAGGCACAGAAAAGGTGCTCTGGAAAGGGTAAGCAAAAGATAGGAACCACACAATTTCTTGCAACTCCAACTACCACAAGAAAAAGCTACTGTAGATGAGATTGCTGCTCTGAGCACACAAAAAACAATTAGCTGATTCATTTACTTCAAAATTAGCTGTTGTCCGATTTCTGGTCACTCAAAAAGGAGTACCAATTACTATGAATTAGAGAAATTCTATTGAAGAAAGTTTGCGTCGAATCAAAGAAACTTTTCTCGTTAAAACAATCGAATTTTACCGGCTGTGGAGATTGAATTTAGTAAGTAGTACCTTGCAGATGGCCATGAAGTCATGGTCGCTCTCGCGGTCGCCGAGCCCGACGTCCGGCATGTCCCCGCCGGCAAACAGCCGCTCCACGACCTCCCTCTTCCTCCCGGCGACGAGCACCCCGCCGCTGATGAGCCCGGTGAATCGCCCGCAGAAGATCCCGAGCTCGGTGCCAGCCACCTCGGCCCCCAGGAACTCGCGGACGAACGGGCTCACCATGACAGCCGGCGACGCCGTGACCACGACCCGCCTGCCCGCGCCGCACCCCCGGAACACCTCCCACGAGTCGGCGCGCACCCCGGCGGCGTAGTGCCGCGGGAGGACGCCCCTCGCCACGGCCTCCACGTCCCGCACCCGGAGCCCCGTGAACGTTGCGAAGACGAGCAGCCCGATGGCGGCCGGCTCGGAGACGGCGGTGTAGAGCAGCAGGATGAACGGGGCGAGGAGGAGCAGCGCGAGGGCCCGGAGGTACCCGCCGGCCTCGAGCGCCACGAGGAAGTAGTAGGGGAACGCGGAGGAGGAGGCGAGCAGGGTGCCGTCCAGGTCGGAGGCCGCGGTGCGGCGCTCCCGCGCTGCCGCGTCGTAGGACGACACCGGCGGGAATCTGCTCATCGCCGCCGTTCCGGGGCGCGGCGCCATGGACAGACGGACGGACGGAGATGGATCGATGGACGAGACGATTATGCCGGGCGGCCTGGGCCAGTGGTATGCGCGCTGGATTTGTACGCCGGGTTGCTGGGGTTGGCTGAGCGGCCCAGCGGCGCCGCGGCGGGCGTGGGCGATGGCGATGGCGACGGCGGGCGAAGGAGACTCTTGTTTTTGGCGAGCAGAGGTGGAAAGCAGAGCGCCAACCGCACCTCCTCTATTTTATACTACTCGCCAACCACCTCCCACCCCCAGTCGGAGTCGGCCGACGGCTACGACTAGTTCACCGGCCGGCCGATTAATGCCGGTCGGGTCCGAGCTGGATTCGATCTGGCCCTGCCTCCGATCGGAGATAAAATATCCTACCGATTGGTATTCATGCCGTCCACGAACAACGGACGCATGATGAATGAAGGAGAACGTACGTGGACCATGCATACATGCATGCGTTGACGGTCCACAACTACTCCCTCCGTTTCTAAATACAAGTCTTTGCAACGATTTTACTATGGATCACATAAAGAGCAAAATGAGTGAATCTACACTCTAAAATGCATCTATATACATCTGTATGTGTGGTTCATAATGAAATCTCTACAAACACTTACATTTAGGAATAGAGGGAGTAGAAAATTATGTCAAGCCACAACGAAAGTCCCCTGCTGCTCCTGGGCAAATATACACCTGCCATGATGAATGTTGAAACTTTGTTGAATGTTTCGAGTGTTTGCAAAGTTTCATCATGATATGACACACTCGTTATTTTGCTTTTTTTCCCCACAACTTTAACGACATTGTTTTTTTTTATCACAACTCCCATGAATTTTATTCTATCGTGAAACTTTGCAATCACTCGAAAATGCCAGAGGGGCCCCATAGGCTATAGACACGTTATGCTTCGGCGTAGATTCCTACCAACCCTTTGGGGCGTCGAGGTTAGGATTTTACAGTCGTGCACATGCGCTGACGAGATTTGGTGCCAAGTTCTTCGGATCGAATTCATGAGTTTAATGGCGAGGACTGTAGGTCCAGGGCGTTGGTCCTGAGGGGCACGTGCACGAAGACATCCTATCTGTCATCGACAAGGCAGCGGTATGTCGACAGTTTGTTCTGACGGTGGCAGTGGTCGTTCAGTAGTCACATGCATGAAGATGTCTGCCTGTCCTCGACAAAGTAGCAGTGCGTCGATGGCTTGTTCTAACGGTGGCAGTGATCGTTCGGTGGGGCACGTGCACGAAGACGTCCTGACTGTCCTCGACAAGGCAGCGGTGCATCGACGGCTCGCTCTAGCGATGGCAGTGGGCACGTGGACGAAGATGTCCTGACTGTCCTAGACAAGGTAGCGGTGCGTCAACATGGCTGGTTCAGACGGCGGCAGTGATCGTTCAGTGGGCACGTGCACGAAGACGTCCCGCCTGTCCTCGACAAGGTAGCGGTGCGTCGACGGATCGGTCTAAGGATGGCTGTGTTCGCTCAGTGGGCACGTGTACGAAGACGTCCTTCCTGTACTTGACAAGGTAGTGGTGTGTCGACGACTCGTTCTAACAGCGACAGTGATCGTTCGGTGGGCACGTGCACGGAGACGGCCTGACTGTCCTCGACAAGGCAGCGGCATGTCAACGGCTCGTTCTAATGGTGGCAGTGACCGTTCGGTGGACGTCCACGTCCTGACTGTCCTCGACAATGTACCGGTTTGTGGCCGTGGTCGTTCAGTGATCCATAGATCTCGTTGTTTTTTTATTACATTTGGAGTGATTTGTACTGGTGAATTTTTTTGAATATAACCGAGTCCTTTTTAGTTTATAAGAATATTAAGATATGAAGGAGTGTTTAGAGAGTTGTAAATACGGGTACGGTTAGAGACACCCTAAGATCGGTGATTACGGTCAGCAAAGCATTCGTGTAGTTGAACGCCACTAGAGCATGCTTTCATACTACTGATGGACATTAAAACCCTTGTTTTAACATCTCCCGATCTACTCCCTCCGTCCATCCATTTCAATGACAAGTATTTTCGGACGGAGGGAGTAGTAATGAGACCAGGCAAAACGTTCGCCTCCGTTTCATCGGGAAGGAAACACAAAGGTTTCAACTGGACGGTCTGTGGAATCAACGGACGGCACTAGAAACCTCTCTTGATGGGTTCGTCGTTTCGGCTAAGAGAGGCAGGCCGTGATCGCGATTGACGACTGTTGATGAGCCACTAGTTCGATCAGTCCGGTAGAGAGGACTACAAAGTACGCACTATACATTCCTCGCAAAAAACAGTAAAAAATAGTACGCACTATACGTAGCTGATGACCTGATGTGCATGTGCAACTACACCGGTACAGTACCGGTTTCCTTCTCCTTCCGTGCCAACCTAGAGGAGACCTCCCATCGCTATCTTCCATCGTCATTCGTTAGCTCAACTTGTTGGCCTACTCACCGCACCAGCCAACCACAAATCACTGGCGAAACAATTTGCTCAGGCCCACGACGAAAGGATCACAAACAGTGTTGAAGCAAAAGGGTGGTGGGCCCATAACCCACAGCTCTTAAGAGCATCTCCAACAGCCGCGCTAAACTAGCGCCGCGCCGCCAATTCGTCGGTTTTAGCGCGCGCGCAACGCGGCGGGTCGCTCCAACGGGCGCGCAATAACGGCGCCCGCGCTATACCGAGTTGGGCGCGCTGTCGGAAACGCCATCCCGCGCGGCGTATTTCGGGCGCCTTGTACAGCGCACGGCACACTCGACCGCTCGCGCCGCACTCTCTCCTTTCCTTCTTTTCTCCTCCTACGCCCCGCGCGCGTCGGCGCCGACGCCACCGATGGAC
>NC_057810.1:35558275-35687907 GCF_018294505.1 Triticum aestivum
GGAAACCCTAGCGCGGGTAGCGTTGGCGTCGCCACCGCCGGAACTCCGCCGAGCGCCGGCCTCGCGTGCAGCCTGTTCTTGCCGCCGCGGATGACCACAGCGACGGGTGGCGTCGCGCCGCCGCCGCACCGTCGAAGCTCCCCAATGCGGCGCGGCCGAAGAAGGGCAAAACTTCGACGAAGAAAAACAAGGCGGCGGACGGCTCCGGTGGCACGAAGGCGAGGGGAAAGAAGCTTGCAGGGCGTTCGACGGCCGCGGCGGCTACCGAAGCGCCGACGAGCTCACTCGTTGAGCCGGCCGCCGACGCGCACCATGTGTTCGACGAAATGCCCCAAGGTGAAAAAAATTCTAACTTTTATTTTCTTTTTGTTTTTCAATGCATCATCACATATAGATAGCTTATTTGCATTGTTCAAAAAAATTTGTAGTCTCAATGATGATGCATACATGTCAACTATGGGTGTTGGGTCCAACAATTCGCATTGGTCTCAGACCAATGACATCCATTTGGAAGACCATGAGTTTGAGGTGGACGAGGAGGGTGAGGGCATTGTCGATGCTCCGAAAGGAAGAGCGGGCAATTACAGCACCAACGATGACAAGTTACTATGCAATACTTATTTGCAAGTGTCAAGGGATCCATCCATTGGAGGTGATCAAAGTAGAGATGCGTATTGGGGGCGAATGAAAGAATACTTTGATGCTCACAACATGAGTGGAATTGACCGCTCGGAGAGATCACTTCGGTCCCAATGGTCCACAATCAACTCCAATTGTCAAAAGTGGGCGGCCGCACAAAAGTCAGTTGACAAGATTAACCCAAGTGGCACAAATGAGGATGATAGAGTAAGTGGCATCTCATATATGTTCATCTCATACTTGTTTTTGGTGTCCGAAGTGCTAACTTGTTTTTTTTCTTGTAGTACAACATTGCACAAAACTTGTTCAAAGAAGAGACGAGGAAAACCAAGAAGGGGAAGATCAAGAAAGGAAGGTTCTTTACCTTGTCTCATTGCTATGAAATGTTAAAGAATGATGAGAAATGGAAGAATCGTGATGGTTTGGATGATTTGCATTTGAGCAACAAACGCAAGGTGGATGATGATGAGGAGGAGGATGATGCATCTATTGGGGAACGTAGTAATTTCAAAAAAAAATCTACGCACACGCAAGATCATGGTGATGGCATAGCAACGAGAGGGGAGAGTGTTGTCCACGTACCCTCGTAGACCGTAAGCGGAAGCGTTAGCACAACGCGGTTGATGTAGTCGTACGTCTTCATGATCCGACCGATCCAAGCACCGAACGTATGGCACCTCCGAGTTCAGCACACGTTCAGCTCGATGATGATCCCCGGGCTCCGATCCAGCAAAGCTTCGGGGATGAGTTCCGTCAGCACGACGGAGTGGTGACGATGATGATGGTCTACCGGCGCAGGGCTTCGCCTAAACTCCGCGATGATATGACCGAGGTGGAATATGGTGGAGGGGGGCACCGCACATGGATAAGGAACGATCCGTAGATCAACTTGTGTGTCATTGGGGTGCCCCCCCCCCCCGCCCCCGTATATAAAGGAGCCAGGGGGGAGGAGGCGGCCGACCAAGGAGGGCGCGCCAAGGGGGGAGTCCTACTCCCACCGGGAGTAGGACTCCCTTCTTTCCTAGTTGGAATAGGAGAAGGGGGGAAAGAGGAGGAAGAGGGGAAGGAAGGGGGGGCGCCGCCCCCCTTCCCTTGTCCTATTCAGACTAGGAAGGGGAGGGGCGCGCGGCCCCCTCCTGCCTCCTTCCCTCTTCTCTCCCGAGGCCCATGTAGGCCCAATAACCCCCCGGTGGGTTCCGCTAACCTCCCGGTACTCCGGTAAATTGCCGATTTCACCCGGAACGATTCCGATGTCCAAACATAGGCTTCCAATATATCAATCTTTATGTCTCGGCCATTTAGAGACTCCTCGTCATGTCCGTGTCACATCCGGGACTCCGAACAAACTTAGGTACATCAAAACTTATAAACTCATAATAAAACTGTCATCGTAACGTTAAGCGTGCGGACCCTACAGGTTCGAGAACTATGTAGACATGACCTAGAACTATTCTCGGTCAATAACCAATAGCGGAACCTGGATGCCCATATTGGTTCCTACATATTCTACGGAGATCTTTATCGGTCAAACCGTATAACAACATACGTTGTTCCCTTTGTCATCGGTATGTTACTTGCCCGAGATTTGATCGTCGGTATCCAGTACCTAGTTCAATCTCGTTACCGGCAAGTCTCTTTACTCGTTCCGTAATGCATCATTCCGTAACCAACTCATTTGGTCACATTGCTTGCAAGGCTTATAAAGATGTGCATTACCGAGAGGGCCCAGAGATACCTCTCCGACAATCGGAGTGACAAAACCTAATCTCGAAATACGCCAACTCAACATGTACCTTCAGAGACACCTGTAGTACTCCTTTATAATCACCCAGTTACGTTGTGACGTTTGGTAGTACCCAAAGTGTTCCTCCAGTAATCGGGAGTTGCATATTTCTCATAGTTATAGGAACATGTATAAGTCATGAAGAAAGCAATAGCAATATACTAAACGATCAAGTGCTAGGCTAACGGAATGGGTCATGTCAATCATATCATTCTTCTAATGATGTGATCCCATTAATCAAATGACAACACATGTCTATGGTTAGGAAACATAACCATCTTTGATTAATGAGCTAGTCAAGTAGAGGCATACTAGTGACTATATGTTTGTCTATGTATTCACACATGTATCATGTTTCCAGTTAATACAATTCTAGCATGAATAATAAACATTTATCATGATATGAGGAAATAAATAATAACTTTATTATTGCCTCTAGGGCATATTTCCTTCAGCATCAAGTGATGACGGCAAGAGAAGCCCCACACCCAACTCAGTTTCATACTCGAAGCCAAAACGACCGGATGGGTGCAAGAAAGACAAAACCGAAAAGAAGAAGAGGAAAGGAGATGATGAGCTGAAAAATGCTATGGAAGCTATTGTGAAGGCAAGAAAAGAAGCCAACGAGGTGAGGAAAATGGCAAGGAACCAAGATGCCGCGGCCGAGGGGCGGAGGGTGGCCTCCGAGGAGAGGAAAGTGGCATTGAAGGAGAGGAAGGTGGGCATGAAGGAGCGATCTAGGTTGTTGGAATGGGAGAAGCACTTGTTCTTCTTGGACACATCTTCCTTCAATGGTGCGCAAAAGGAATATGTCAACCTTGCTCGTGAAGAAGTCTTGATCCAAAAAAGAGCCATGATCCGCACAATGGGTGGCGGTGGCCTTGGCGGCATGGGTGGCGGCGCCATGGGAGGCATGGGTGGCTTCGGCGCCATGGGAGGCATGGGTGCACCTCCGACCGCCATGGGAGGCATGGGTGGCTTCAGCGCCATGAGAGGCATGGGTGGCTTGGGCGCCATGGGAGGCATGGGCGCACCTCCGGCCTCCATGGGAGGCATGGGTGGCTTTGGAGCACCCTCTGACACTATGGCCGCCATGGGAGGCATGAGTTTCGCTACTCTTATGGGAGGCATGGGTGCACCTCCGGCCATGAGTGGAATGTCTTTTGATGTGCCTCCTCACACACATTCCCGTGAAGATGCCGTTGAAGATCTTGCCAACACCGTCGGAGCTTCACGTGATGCGATGCGTGATGAGGATAGGAAGGAAGATTCATCTTCGGAGGCGGAAGAATCGTCTTCGGAAGATGAGGACGAAGACGAGGAAGATGTTTGATGTGTCTTTCATTTATATGTCTTGAACTTTTACTTTGCATTTTGAACTTGGTTGGATGAACTTGTGGGTATGAACTTGAGGGCATGACTTGGTTGGAAGATGTTTATGGACAAATTTCACATGTTCATTGCATTTTATAATTGTTTCCAAACCCATTTCGTAGCTAAGTCGCGCGCGCCCGGCGAGTCGCGTGCGCTGTATTTTTGCGCGCTGCTGGAGCGGCGCGCGCGCGCTGCATTATAGCGCGGCTGCTGGAGCCAGCGCTCGCGGCCGCGCTAAACCAGCCAAAGCGCGTGCGGCAAACAGGTTTTTTGCGCGCGGCGCATAGCGCGGCTGTTGGAGATGCTCTAAGATCGAAACCTGGAGGACTGGTGTACGTCAACAACATGAAATATTAATGAACTGGTTTTGCTTCAACGCTTTCCAACATATGGAGATACGGCTTTTGAAGCGGAGATGACAAGCTAATGCCCAACTGCTTCTACTATGATGCCTCAAGCTTTCTTCTTGTGCAGGAGACGACACTGTTCCATTTTCCAGTGACAAACTGACAATGCTAACCTGTCCGACTGCCAGTACATTCATAATGAGAGTAACTTTTTTCATCAAGTACAAAACAAAAGTCACACGTGAGGAACCTTTCGAGTGAACTTTATAAATACTCCCTCCGCTCCATGATCCTTTCGAGTAGTATGCTGTTCAAACTTTGATATGCATCGCCTCATCGGTAGAAAAATGAGGTTTGGTGTATATGTATAGCAGATAAAAGGGTGGTACGTACGGTGGCATGGCAGATTGAAGACATTGATCTACACTGCTCCTCATCATACTCATTTGCTTGCTTTCCATGTGAGTTTCTGACCCTCTATATCTATCCAATGACACCGAAGGCAAACGTTTTGAGCATTAGTTACTGGACGGCCCCTGGAATTAATGGGCGGCACGAATGATTTCTCCACCTTGCACGTCGTTCAGAGGAGAAACCTACTACTTCTACTAGTACCAAAGACGCAGGCAGTCGAGGTTAGGCTAGGCTGGGCAGGCGGGGCCAGTGATCCTGATCCTGTTGTGGCGATCGCCGGGTGCTGCGAGTCACCATACTCTGTTGGAATTGGACTCGATGTCTCGCGTACACACACAAACAAGACGGCACAGCAGATCGCACTTACTCCCTCCGTTTCAAATTACTTGTCTCGAAAATGAATGTATTTAGAACTAAAATACATCTAGATATATTCATTTTCGCGACAAGTAATTCCGAACGTAGGGAGTAGCTGAGAACAGAGGAGACTCTCCCGTCCCATCGCTGTCTGTCAAACAAATACCTTGCCTAATCTCCGTACGTGTATTGTTTAAAATGTAAAAATCATAAAAATCAAAACAAATCAGAGTGGCGCAGCGGAAGCGTGGTGTCCCAGGATCGAAACTTGGCTCTGATATATTTATTATTTGGGTTAATTTAGTTTCAGTAATTTGCACTTTTTTGTTTGAAAAATTCCTTTTTATTCAGGTTCCCAGTTACTTGTCCTGTGACTTCGGTGGGTTTGCCACTACCATGTCCGCTTCGATGAAATTCAAAGGTGGACGAATTTGAGAATTTAATACAGAATGTGATCCATCAAAAGCGAAGCGGTCAGATTGATGATCTCTGGAATTCCAGTGACGACGCAAAACCATGCGTCGACCAACTACGAGCTCAAGTTATGAACACTTTGAACTTTGAACTTTGAACTTTGGGACAGTTGTAAACAATAGCCATGTTGCTCGATATTATCTCAAACAGATTCACAACTTTGAACTTTGGGACAGGTGTAAACTCTAGCCATGCTAGGAAGTAGGCACTGAACAAGGACTGAATATAATGTATAAATGCTTACGCAAATTGCTAGCTTTGGCATGGCCTTTCGGTCCTTCAAATCCAACATTTTTTTTTCCTTCAAGTCCAACTTCAATAGGGCACCACGAACGACATTGTTCGAAATTCCACCGATTCAAGGTTATACTCAGCGACTTCAGCCTACAGTCGACTGTCGTTTGAAGCCGGTAGTCCAGAACAATTGGACGCCTTCTAAATGGAAATCCATTGTGTGTCTTATCATCAACAAAGTACTGTAGATCGTACGTAGCTGATGTGCATGTGCAACCACATTGATTATCAGTTAAGCTGTCTGTCACCGTTAGCTTAACTGGTTGGCTTACATACGCCAACCGACGAATCCGTCCATCACCAAATTCTCTGGATTTCGCTTCTGTCGAAACCAGGACCTGAGTGCTTGTATATGTTTTTAGAAAAGAATGCTTGTATATAGTACAAGTTTAAATTCAAGTTGTGACAAGAAAAATCAGAGTGGCGCACCGGAAACGTGGTGGGTCCAAAACCCATGGGTCCCAAGAGTCAACAGTTTTTCAACTATTACATCACCTGTTAGGGCATCTCCAACAGTTTGTATGTTAGCTTGTTGGTAAAATATGCCATGTCATCAACCAATACCTTAACATACAACATCTCTAATGGGTTGTATCTAGTTTGCCCAATAGGATGTGAGATAATAAATAAGGTGCTCTCTCATTCTATATTGGAGCTTGTGCAAGGGGTGTTGGTTAATGTACATACAAGCTTCCTCTCTTTCCTCATTTATTGCATGACACATCATCAAAAATCCTATGTGGCAAAGTCTATCAACAACTATCTTACAACCATTGAAGATGCCCTTATCGGACTAAATGTCACAAGGGGTAGAAATAAAAGGCGACAATAACTCTCCTGGAAAGTTGGGTAAAGGAATGATGTCTAGGCCACACACACCATGTCCATTCGCTAATATTCTATAAATAACTACCTTACCTGTATAGAAATCATCGTTTAGCTGAAAGAGGGTGGATGCATGACTGAGTGTGAGGAGAGCAACAATAATGAGCATGATGAGTGTCACCGGAGATGGTGCAATTTCCCGGGAATGAGATGCGTTCGGAATTTGCTTGGAACTTTGCTGAGGCGATCTTCTCTGGAGTCCTCTTCTAAAGTTACTGTCAGTGTTAGAATAAACCCAAGGCATACCGTTGATCATCCGAGGGCCAAACAGTCACACGAGCACGACACCGAGATTTGTTAACGAGGTTCATCGATATGGCTACATTCCCGGGGCCCGACTATATGCGCTCCTTTCTATAACACCGCTACAATACCGCCGGCTTCCCCTGCGTTCCGGTGCTATTATATTGGCATAGGTTACATCGTGTGTCTACCCCCGTTATATATGAGAGGCATAAGATATAAGTGTCCTACCTGGACACGTCTCTATATCCTATCTATACACAATACAACTACAAGTCCAACTATAACCTACCTTGTACACTATATTCGAGACAACTCCAGCAAACTCCACCTTGGTGAATATTCTCCACCACCTTGAATTCGTTAATGCGTCAAACTTCCATGTACATTGGACTTAAGTTTACCCATGAGTACCGCTGCTACTCTAAAGACTCCATATGACTCCACCTGCAACTTGTAGCCCCTTCTTTTCTTGACCACAGTCAACGCTCGAGCCAAGCTAAGTTCCTTGTTACTCTAGTTTGTGCTCCCAACTTCCATAGAATCAGTCCAACGCCATCACGCACTGATCACTGACCTGTGTGAAAGTGAACAACTCACATATTGGTGTCACACATAAGAGTTACCTGAACTCAGCATCACCGCTCTTCTTTGACCGTCTGTCTAAAGCTTAAAGAAATTTCACCATTGCTTATAGTCATCCCGAGTCAAATTCGCAGCTGTCTCACCACATGTATGACCACCAGAGCCCTGACCCGTCTCCATGTCCCGTGCATACTGCACGCGTCGCCGCTATTACCGCGTCAAGCCTCCGCTGTCCTGGTCGAGTCTCAAGGGTCGCGAACCCCACACCACTCAACCCCTACTGTAGAGTACCATCAATCATCACCGACTGATGACGACTTTCATGCTTCCATCAAACCACTGGGCTCCATTATGAACTGTGTGTCACTCGCTTTTCCCACTGAATAGGCTTCGACTCTCTGTGCACTTACGTCGTAGCCCCTCAACCGGCACCGGGTGAAGTCTTCCGTCAGACTCCAGCTCCACCTTCAACATGACTTCATGGTAGATGATCAGTCCACCCTCGTTCCCCGTCGACTTCAAGCTCTCATGTGCACCATCTTGAATCAACCCCTCACCATAGTCTTGTCGAAGCCACAAAAGCCCTCAGGCCTGCGACACGTGTTTCCACGCCTAGAAGTCAGTCACCATCGGCATCACGCTCCCATGTCGTCATTGCCAATTACACCACTGTCTTCTATACCGACCGACTTGAGTCGATCCATCAGACTGTCTAGTCCGGCCCAGGCTCCCAAAACAATCATGAATTTCCATCCATCACATGATAATTGTTGGGTAACGTAGAAGAAATTCAAAATTTTCTATGCATCACCAAGATCAATCTATGGAGATTCTAGCAACAAGAGAGGGAGAGGATGAGCATCTTCATACCCTTGAAGATCGCTAAGCGGAAGCGTTACAAGAACGCGGTTGATGGAGTCGTACTCGCGGTGATTCAAATCGCGGAAGATCCGATCTAGCGCCGAACGGATGGCGCCTCCGCATTCAACAGACGTATAGCCCGGGGACGTCTCCTCCTTCTTGATCCAGCAAGGGGATAGGAGAACTTGAGGGAGAACTCCGACAGCACGACGGCGTGGTGGTGGTGGAGCTCGTGGTTCTCCAGCAAGGCTTCGCCAAGCACTACGGAGGAGGAGGAGGTGTTGGAGGAGGGAGAGGGCTGCGCTAGGGAAGAGGTGTGGCTGCCCTCCCAACCCTCCACTATATATAGGGGCAAGGGGAGAGGGGGAGGCACCCTAGGGTTTCCCCTAGGGGCGGCGGCCAAGCAGATGTTGGAAATATGCCCTAGAGGCAATAATAAAATGGTTATTATTGTATTTCCTTGTTCATGATAATTGTCTATTATTCTTGCTATAATTGTATTGACCGGAAACCGCAATACATGTGTGAATACATAGACCACAACATGTCCCTAGTGAGCCTCTAGTCAACTACCTCGTTGATCAACAGATGGTCGTGGTTTCCTGACCATGGACATTGGATGTCATTGTTAACGAAATCACATCATTAGGAGAATGATGTGATGGACAAGACCCAATCCTAAGCATAGCACAAGATCGTGTAGTTCGTTTGCTAAAAGCTTTTCTAATGTCAAGTATCATTTCCTTAGACCATGAGATTGTGCAACTCCCGGATACCGTAGGAGTGCTTTGGGTGTACCAAACGTCACAACGTAACTGGGTGACTATAAAGGTGCACTACAGGTATCTCCGAAAGTGTCTGTTGGGTTGGCACGAATCGAGACTGGGATTTGTCACTCCGTATGACGGAGAGGTATATCTGGGCCCACTCTCTAATGCATCATCATAATGAGCTCAATGTTACCAAGTGGTTGGTCATGGGATCATGCATTACGGAACAAGTTAAGTGACTTGCCGGTAACGAGATTGAACGAGGTATTGGGATACCGACGATCGAATCTCGGGCAAGTAACGTACCGATTGACAAAGGGAATTGCATACGGGATTGCTTGAATCCTTGACATCGTGGTTCATCCGATGAGATCACAGTGGAACATGTGGGAGCCAACATGGGTATCCAGATCCCGCTGTTGGTTATTGGCTGGAGAGGTGTCTCGGTCATGTCTGCACGATTCCCGAACCCGTAGGTTCCATGATGCTAGGGTTATAAAGGAAGTCTGTATGTGGTTACCGAATGTTGTTCGGAGTCCAGGATGAGATCCCGGACTTCACGAGGAGTTCCAGAATGGTCCGGAGGTAAAGATTTATATATGGGAACTCCAATTTCAGTCACCGGAATAGTTTCAGGGGTTATCGGTATTGTACCCGGACCATCGAAAGGTGTCCGGTGGTCCACCGGGTGGGGCCACCTGCCCCGAGGGACTTAATGGGCTGAATATGGGAGGGAACCAGCCCCTAGTGGGCTGGTGCGGCCCTCCCCAAGGGCCCAAGGCGCCTAGGGTTGAAAACCCTAGGGGAGGGGGGCGCCTCCACCTTGCTTGGGGGGCAAGTCTCCCCCTCCTGGCCGCCGCCCCTCCCCTCTAGATGGGATCTGGAGGGGGCCGCCCCCTCTCCCCTTCCGCTATATATAGTGGGGTTTTTGGGGTTGCCCAACACATGAGTTTTCACACTAGTGCAGAACCGCCCTTTAGTGCCGGTTCGTAACGGCCTTTAGTGCCGGTTTGCCAACAGGCACTAAAGAGTGGGGACTAAAGCCCCCCCCTAGTACCAGTTCGCCACGAACCGGCTTTAAAGTGACACCACGTGGCACTAGCCAGGCCCGTGTGCGCGTAGGGCTTTAGTACCGGTTGGTAACACCAACCGGTAATAAATGTTTGGGGTGTTTTTTGCTTTACTAATTATTCACACATACACATGTATATACATATACAATTTCTCCTACATATGTTGCCTTGGTGCCTCCGGAGCACGATGACAAGTGGTTCATGGGGGCGGTAGCGGGTAATAGTATTCTCCTTTGGGATTTATGACCTGGTCGAGCAAAAATCCAGCTATTTCCTCTTGAAGTGCTAGTATGCGGTCCGATGGTAGGAGCTTATCCCGCACCTCTCTGAACTATTAAGAAGGTTCAATATGCATGTGTGTTAGTTGTGTGACTAGATATCGATAATGTTGTGAATAGTGTTCTGACAAACGTACCCAGTCCTGTCTATCAGATCTGCTCCTTTCGGATGTCATCATGCGAATGTTCTCGCAAACGTAGAATGCACACAGATTATTCCCCGGCGCCTGCTTCAGGGCCTTTACGAGAATGGAATTGAATCACATAATGATTAATCAAGTATGATAATTAATTAATGGTATTGAAACAAGAATTAAAGAGATGGTAGCTAGCTAGTACTACTTAATTACTTACCTTTGGTCGATGCCAAAACAACTTTTGTTTCCAGTCGCATGGAGTCACCTTGATGAACTTTGCCCATGCCCTGCCTGCCGGCAAAGAAAATTAATAAAGGGGTTATTAAATAGTTCATATCAGGAAATGATGAACTAATAATAGGCCGGGATATATATAGTTAATAATGATTGAAATTACCTGTTGACTATCCCCTTCACGATGGTGAAGTCTTTTTCTTTTTTAGTTAGTGAGTCCAGTAATTCAACTTTTCCTTCCTCAACTTTAATTTCTATCAATACCCAGTGCCAACTGCATGCGCACACGTTTGCATGTCTTAATTAAGCGGGCATGTGCATAAAATTAATCAACTACCGTAAACCGTATACACTTAATTATTAACATCTAGCTAGATAGTAAGCAAAACAGAATTTGTAGTACAAGACAGTGTGACTCACGGGAAGTTGTAAGGAAGTAGTATATCTTCATTGCTATTGAGGAGCTTCAAGAACTCTAGCATGCTTTCCTCTACACCTGCTTGATAAAATGGAAGCTTCCAGATGTCCTCATTAATGGTATTTGGGTCAATGAACCCAATGCCATAGCGTCCAGATTTTTTCATTTCATACATCTTCATCCTGCATATAATACCACAGAAAAGAATATGGTGAGGATAATTACATGTAATGATTGATCAAAATTATCAGTACATAACTAGCTTGAGACTTAAATTACAAAAAGAAATCACTTACAGACAATAGCAACTGACGATAGACTTGTCGAGTGCGTCTTGATTGTATAACTGAAATAGTTCTGGATACTCAATGGCCAGAGCTTTCTCATGGTAATAATGCTCCTCCTTGACATTCACCATGAGGGACACTTGATTGGAAATCTTGGTAATGTTCATGTACCATTGATGCAATTCATACATTCTCGTTGGGAGGTCCTTGACCTTGTTTGGATGGACCAAAGGTTGGCCCCAGACATATTTCCATTTTATTTCCGATTCTCTAAGCAGAGACATGGGCTCGATTTCGAGGAGTTGTCCAATAGAGATCTTGAGCATTTCAGCCTGCATTATATGCTCCTTTGTTATTACCACATCGCCCTGCTGGGGAACGCTAACGGTTTGCCCACAATAATATTTGGCGCGCGTAATCCTCTCATGTGTTGTTGGCACAACAAGCGGGGGGATCGCTTGCGCCACCTGTTCTCCCAGCTGGGGAACGGTTTTCCCGCATTTTTTGCCAGCTGCTTGTTGGCTCAAGCTCGAGCTCGCTTCCTTCTGTAGCCATGCTCGATGTAGCTTCCTGATTTGACGCTCATAGTCTGAGTCAACAGGCTTGGGAGCTGGTGCTCTTGCCATACGAATGAAGTGGTCAATCGTTTTCTCACGCACATTCTCCTTTGGCGGCGGTGCCGGTTTTGGTCCAAAATGGGCGTCCACTTGGGCCTGCACTATGGCTGCATTTTGCTCCTCGGTCATGTCGTAAGGCCTCTGAGGAAGAGGAGCGAGGCTTGGACCATATTTATATCGCTTGTCTCCGCATGTACTTCCTGTACTACCTCGACTCATACCGCTACGCACCATAGCTGCGGCGTGTCTCTTCTGCGATTGCTGAGACGACGGAGACGGCTGACGTGGCTCACGCTGTGCCGGACTTGAAGCAGGAGGAGTGGCCTGACGCTGTGCTGGACATGAAGGAGGAGGAGTCTGCTCAAGCGTTCGGGGACTTGGAGGAGGTGGCGGACTTCGAGGAGGAGTGGGCTCACGCGTTTGTGGACTTGGAGGAGCGGGAGTCTGCTAACTCAGTGGCGCACTTCGAGGAGGAGTTGGCAGACAACGCGGTGTCGGTGGACATGGAAAGATGATGCAATCCTTTCTCCATAGGATGATACAATGTACGGCATCTCCCAGTGTGCGCTCGCCGTCACTCCAGCAATGTCAAGTACTAGCATCGAATATGGCTCCACCACTTCATCAACCATGACACGAGCATAGCCCTCTGGAATCGGGATGCAATGGAAGGTTGCTTCAGGGGTAATTGTGAAAGCAATGTCGTCTGCCACCTTCATGGATATGTTCTTCATTTTGGAGTGTAGCTCACAGTTAGTGTTCTCTATGATGTCATCCACAGGGTAGTATGTATCCAGCAGTGTGTCGCCCGGGGCAGAACCAACGCTGCTTCTCGGCATGGATGGTATGGTGCTATCCAATGATGGATGATCATCCGCTTGCTGCTGCCGCTGCTGAGACCCCCTTTCCTGGCTAAGTGAGTCGATCTGCTGCTGCTGCTGCTGGAATTTGAGTGCCAAGTCCACGTGCCTTGCTTCTAGGCCTTGAAGGCGTTCTGCATCCTGCTTCCTCTGCTCCTCCTCCAGCTTCCTCTTCTTCTCCACCTCCATCTTCTTTCTTGCACAGGACCTGTAGTCGTCATTCCAGTCCGAAAAGCCATCATACCAGGGAATAAAGCCCATGCCTCGTATTCTTCCCGGGTGTTTAGGATTTCCCAGGGCGCGCGTAAGCTCGTCGTTCTCTCTATTGGGCGTGAACACCCCCGCTCGAGCTTCTTCTATTGTGTCTATTATCTTTCGTTCGGCTCCTTTTATACTTGCCTTCTTTGAAACCAGGCTTGTCTTCGGGTCCAACGCCCCCCCCATGCGCATAGAACCAAGTTCTGTACCTGGGGGGCCAACTCCTAGTAATTGGAGTGACCCCTGCACCCTCCATCTCTTGCTCAGACTTATCCCACTTAGGCATTCCCACCGCGTAGCCACCTGGACCCAGCCTATGGAACTGCGTCTTCTTTGCGGCATTGGCCTGGTTTTTTATCAACCGTTCCTTACATATTTCTGAATCCTTGAATTTCACGAAATCGTCCCAGTGTTCTCTTTGCTTCTCCAGTGTTCCCGTAAATTCTGGAGTCTTCCTTTTTGCAGCGAGGTAGTTGGCCCATACAGTATTCTTGTGGGTGTTGAATGCAATTGCCATCTTCTTAAGAGCAGCGCCCTTCACTTTGTCCACATCTGCTTTAGTGAAATAATCTAGTAGGGTGAAATGTTCCATTAGAGAATCCCAAAGGTCTTGTTTGGCTCTGTCGTCGACCCAAGTAACACCTGGATGTTGTTACTGGACGTTTAGTCTTTGGCTCTTTCCATTCTTGAATGGAGATCGGGAGTTTGTCCTTCACAAGAACTCCACACTGACGAGTCCACTTGTTTGCAATGTTCTTAGGCGTCAAGGGTTCGCCACTAGGTTTGACGGATTCGATGTTGTACTTTACACCATCTTTCAACAATCTGATCGGGCCTCGCTTTGTCCTGCTGTCTATAGAAGCAGATTTGCTTGATCCGGAGGGCTAAAAGAAGAAGATCGATTCGTTCATATATCTTAAAATAAAAAAAACATGTGATGATCACCAGATGCCTGCTTATATAAATATACCTCACCGGTAGTCTTTGTTATTTGAAGATCAGCATTCTCTGTGTCATCATAAACATTATTTGTGTCATCATAATTAGAATCATAGTTCATGACTTCATCGGCTCGGTCATCGAGATCGAGTATCTTTTCATCACCCTCTCCGGTATTGTTCAGATATTGGGAGCCGTCATCTGCTTCATTCAGATCATCTAGCCTGCCAGGGCTGCATATGATGTCGAACAATTCCTCTTCTCCGACTCTGCTGGTATTGTCCGCCATAGCTTTTACTTAACTAATACAGAAGAAATATAGAACAATTTAGTATTCAAATTACAATGCATGGATGCAATCAATAAGGAAAAACCGAATCATATAAATTAGCAATATATATGCATCATCTCGATTAATATATAATCTCGAATATACATCATCGTCTCGAATAATATATATAATCTCGAATACATCGTCTCGAATATTATATATCGAATACATCACTGGCTAGGTACCTAATAAAGATCGAGTACTACAGAAGAATCTAGGGCGCCACTCGCGGTTCCTGGGGCGCGGGCGGTGGACACCCAAAGAGAAGGAACCATCACAGGATCATATCTCCGGTCATCTGCCCAAAGAACCTGCCAAGTAGTGGACAACTTGACGTCGTCCATAGCAGCCATCTAGCGATGGACGTGCTCGTCTTCCTCCCTGACATGGCGACGCACCACCTCCGGCGGGGCCGGCTACCTCTGCACCGAATGTGGCCCACACGAACGCCACCAAAGGAGATCAAGGTCGACGATGGGACCCGAGGCTGGGTTCCTCACCAAGCGTCGCGCCCCTCCAGGTAGCACCTCCGAGTGACAGCCCGGCGGAGCCCAGTCCCGGACACGGGTCCTCTGAAGCATGACTTCGTCACGAACGGGTCGACGGCGAGGATGCGGGCCGGGCATATCATCGAGAACAAATACTATATGCCCGCAAAAAGTAACATTAATCTAACATTCTATATGCAAATTCTAACAATTTGACATTAATCTAATTCATCTAACTAAAACTACTTCTAAAATTTCTAACATTTCTGATTATATAACTAACATTTCTAATATTTCTATAACTAAAAAACAGAAAAATTGCTAACATTTTTATAAATATTTCTATAACTCAAAAACAGGAAACAATTATAACATTTCTATAACTAAAAAACAGGAAAAATTTATAACATTTCTATATAACTAACATTTCTAAAAATATTTCTATAACTACAAAACAGAATAATTTCTAACATTTATATAACTAAAAAATAGAAAAAATTCTATAGTGTGTGTGTGTGTAGTGTGTAATGTGTGTGTGCGTGAACATGGCGGCCGGGGTGAGCTCACCGGCGAGGGGACGATGGGGTGACGGGACGGGGAGGCCCATGACGGGGCGACGGGATGGGGCAGCGACGACGGGACGGGACGGCGACGACGGTGCGGGGCACGGCGACGGGGCGTCCGGGGCGCGGGGACGGGGACGGCGGGGACGGGGACGGCCAGGGCGGCAACATCGACGGGGGCGGCGACGAGGGGCGGGGACGGCCGGGGTCGGCGACGAGGGGAAGGGGCGGTGACGTCAACAGGGACGGCGTCGATCGGGGTAGGGCGGCGCGACGGAGGGAAGAAACAGAGAGGGAAAGTGATTTTTTTTCAACTGTTGTATATATAGGATGGACCTTTAGTACCGGTTGGTGCCACGATCCAGTACTAAAGGTCTGTTTTGGCCAGGCCAACCGGCGGGAAGCGCACCTCTTTAGTACCGGGTGGTGGCTCCAACAGGTACTAAATACCCCCCTTTAGTACCGGTTGGCGCTAGCGTAGTGCGGTGCGGCAAGTTTAGTCCCACCTCGCTAGTCGAAGGGCTACCGCACTGGTTTATAAGCCCCAGTGTGGTAGCTCTCTCGAGCTCCTCTCCTAAGTAGGCCTACTGGGCCTACCTGTTCATTGCTGCCCTGTGGGCCTACTGGGCCTTTGCGGGCCTGCATGCTGGCCCAACAGAAGGTTGCGTTTCTAGTCGTATGCAGGCCGCTTTGGCCCAGTAGGTGGGATTTTTTATTTTCTTAATTTTTTTTGCATTTTTTGTTTTATTTATTTTTGAGTTGTTTTTTGCTGTATTTAGAGTTTCTTTCTGAATATTTTTGCTTTAGGTACAAAAAATTACAAACTTTCTTTTAGTGCCGGTAGTTTTCAAATTTGAATAGTTTAAATTTTGAATTATTTGAAATTTGTGTGAATCACTAGTTTGTGAATAACTTAACTTTGAAAAAAGATTTTTTCGGTGATTCTTTTTTCTTATGTTTAATATTATTGTGTTTTATCATTATATTCAATTTGGTAATGCTTAGGTTATTTAAAAAATGAAATGCCTTTGTAACAGATGAGTTTTTGTCCGAAACCCTGATACTTCGAAAGAGATAGTAAATGCATGAAAGAATTTGTTTGCACATAAAATTTCTTTGCGTTTCAAATGCCAAAACACATAACTACCCTAACTATTACAGAGATTCCCTCCTGGGTGTGAAACACAGAAGAAAGTGATGATAGTGAAGCCGATCACATCCCGGATCTTTGGGTGTGAAACTTTTTCTTCGTGTGTGTCCCTTTGCACCGTAGCCATGGAAAATCTTCATCATTTAACTGGATGCTCGGGTCAATATTCACTGCCAATGGAGCAATTTCATCAAACTTTTCATAATCTTCTGACATGTCTGTCTTGTCATCCACTCCCACGATGTTTCTTTTCCCTGAAAGAACTATGTGGCGCTTTGGCTCGTCGTATGATCCATTCGCTTCCTTATCTTTTCTTTTTCTCGGCCTGGTAGACATGTCTTTCACATAAAAAACCTGCGCCACATCATTGGCTAGGACGAATGGTTCTTCTGCATACGCAAGATTGTTGAGATCCACTGTTGTCATTCCGTACTGCGGGTCTTCCGTTACCCCGCCTCGTGTCATATTGACCCATTTGCACCGAAACAAAGGGACCTTCAAACCACCTGCATAGTTAAGTTCCCATATGTCCTCTATGTAACCATAATATGTTTCCTTTCCCGTGTTGGTTGTTGCATCAAAGCGGACACCACTGTTTTGGTTGGTGCTCTTCTTATCTTGGGCGATCGTGTAAAATGTATTCCCATTTATCTCGTACCCTTTGAAAGTCATTATATTCGAAGATGGTAACTGGGACAGCGAGTATAGGTCATCTTCAATATCGCCATCGTGCATGGCACGTTTCTGCAACCAACCGGCGAAAGTCCTCGTTTGTTCACGTGTAATCCAGTCGTCAGACTTCTCCGGGTGTTTGGAGTGTAGAAAATTCTTGTGTTCCTCCATATACGGAGCCACCAAGGCGGAATTCTGTAGAACTGTGTAGTGTGCTTCAGTGAGAGAATGCCCGTCCATACATATTATTTGATCCCCTCCTAGCGTGCCTTTTCCATCCAGTCTGCCCTTATGCCGCGATTCAGGAACACCAATCGGCTTAAGGTCAGGAATAAAGTCAATACAAAACTCAATGACCTCCTCATTTTCATGGCCCTTCGCGATGCTTCCTTCTGGCCTAGCACGGTTATGAACATATTTCTTCAAGACTCCCATGAACCTCTCAAAGGGGAACATATTGTGTAGAAATACAGGACCCAAAACGTTAATCTCTTCGCAAAGGTGAACTAGGACGTGCGTCATGATGTTGAAGAAGGATGGTGGGAACACCAACTCAAAACTGACAAGACATTGCACCAAATCATTCTGTAACCTTGGTATGATTTCTGGATCGATTACCTTCTGAGAGATGGCATTGAGGAATGCACATAGCTTCACAATGGCTAATCGAACGTTTTCCGGTAGAAGCCCCCTCAATGCAACCGGAAGCAGTTGCGTCATAATCACGTGGCAGTCATGAGACTTTAGGTTCTGGAACTTTTTCTCTGCCATATTTATTATTCCCTTTATATTCGACGAGAAGCCAGACGGTACCTTCATGCTGAGCAGGCATTCAAAGAAGATTTCCTTCTCTTCTTTGGTAAGAGCGTAGCTGGCCTGACCCTGATGTATGCCGTCTTTTCCGTGCATACGTTGCTGGTCCTCCCGTGCCTCTGGTGTATCTTTTGTCTTCCCATACACGCCCAAGAAGCCAAGCAGGGTCACGCAAAGATTCTTCGTCACGTGCATCACGTCGATTGCGGAGCGGACCTCTAGGTCTTTCCAATAGGGCAGGTCCCAAAATATAGATTTCTTCTTCCACATGGGCGCGCGTCCGTCAGCGTCCTTCGGAACAGGTTGTCCGCCAGGACCCTTTCCAAAGATTACCTTCAAATCCTTGACCATATCATGTACATCAGCACCAGTACGGTGGCGAGGCTTCGTCCGGTGATCCGCCTCACCTTTGAAATGCTTGCCTTTCTTTCTTACGGGATGCCTGCTCGGAAGAAATCGACGATGTCCCAGGTACACATTCTTCCTACAACTCTCCAAATATATACTGTCAGTATCATCCAAACAGTGCGTGCATCCGCGGTATCCCTTGTTTGTCTGTCCTGAAAGGTTACTGAGAGCAGGCCAATCATTGATGGTCACGAACAGCAACGCCTTTAGGTCAAATTCTTCCTGTCCGTGCTCATCCCATGCACGTACACCTGTTCCATTCCACAGCTGTAATAGTTCTTCAACTAATGGCCTTAGGTACACATCAATGTCGTTGCCGGGTTGCTTAGGGCCTTGGATGAGCACTGGCATCATAATGAACTTCCGCTTCATGCACAACCAAGGAGGAAGGTTATACAAACATAGAGTCACAGGCCAGGTGCTATGGTTGCTGCTCTGCTCCCCAAAAGGATTAATGCCATCTGCGCTTAGACCAAACCATACGTTCCTTGGGTCACCTGCAAACTCCTCCCTGTACTTTCTCTCGATTTTTCTCCACTGCGAACCGTCAGCGGGTACTCTCAACTTTCCGTCTTTCTTACGGTATTCTCTGTGCCACCGCATCGCCTTCGCATGCTCTTTGTTTTGAACAAACGTTTCAACCGTGGTATTATAGGAGCATACCACATCACCTTGGCAGGAATCTTCTTCCTGGGGCGCTCGCCCTCGACATCACCAGGGTCATCGCGACTGATCTTATAACGCAATGCACCACATACCGGGCAAGCGTTCAAATCCTCGTACGCACCGCGGTAGAGGATGCAGTCATTAGGGCATGCATGTATCTTCTGCACCTCTAACCCTAGAGGGCAAACAGCCTTCTTTGCTTCATACGTACTCTCGGGCAATTCGTTGTCCTTTGGAAGCATATTCTTTATCATTACCAGCAACTTTCCAAATCCCTTGTCAGATACACCATTCTCTGCCTTCCATTGCAGCAATTCCAGTGTGGTGCCCAACTTTTTTTTGTCAGCTTCGCAATTCGGGTACAACAATTTCTTGTGATCCTCTAACATGCGCTGCAACTTCTTCCTCTCCAAATCACTTGCGCAGTTTCTCTTTGCATCGGCAATGGCCCGACCTAGATCATCAGCGGGCTCATCTGATGCCTCTTCTTCAGCTTGTTCCCGCATTGCCGGCTCAGCTTCTTCCTCCATTGTTGTATCATCGTATTCAGGGAACCCATGGCCAGGATAGATGTCGTCGTCCTCTTCTTCTTCATTGTCTTCCATCATAACCCCTCTTTCTCCGTGCTTGGTCCAAACATTATAGTGGGGCATGAAACCGGACTCAAATAGGTGGACGTGAATGGTTCTTGACGTAGAGTAATTGCGACCATTCTTACAGCCAGCACATGGACAAGGCATAAAACCATCCGCCCGCTTGTTTGCCTCAGCGGCAAGCAGAAAAGTATGCACGCCATTAATGAACCCGGGAGAGCATCGGTCATCATACATCCATTGTCGGCTCATATCTTCATTATACACAACACCGAATAGACCAAATTAATACAAGTTCATACATAAAGTTCATATACAACACTTAATTAAATGCAACATACAAATAACTCTCTAGCTAAAGAATTTAAATGCAACAACAAATGCGATCAAGATCGCAACTAAGGTAACAATTGATCCAACAGCATAATGATACCAAGCCACACTATCAATGGCATATTTTCTAATCTTTCTAATCTTCAACCTCATTTTCTCCATCTTGATCTTGTGATCATCGACGACATCGGCAACATGCAACTCCAATTCCATCTTCTCCCCCTCAATTCTTTTCAATTTTTCTTTCAAATACTCGTTTTCTCTTTCAACTAAATTTAACCTCTCGACAATAGGGTCGGTTGGAATTTCCGGTTCACATACCTCCTAGATAAAAATATCTATGTCAACTTGATGGGCATAATTTGTCATAAACACGAAATGCAACAACTAGTTTTAAAAGAGAATATACCACATCCGAATCATAACAAGGACGAGGGCCGACGGGGACGGATATCAAAACCATGGCACTATGTATAACAAACAACGTACGGGTAAGACAATTATACGAGTAACTATATATCCAAATCACACAAACATCAATTTGGTAATGTAAAACATTCATGAACAAGAGCCTCACCACAAGGTGGTGCCGGCGACGGGACGGTGCGGGCGATCGACGGTGGTTACGACGGAGATTTAGAAGGCACTAAGTAAACCACACCTACATATGCAAACTAAGTTATTTTGACCTCAATTGCATATAATCAAATACTAGCAAATATAATTCCTCCCAAATTAATCACTATACAAAGCATTGCAAGAGCTAATCTAGCAATGAGAGTTGAAAGGACAAAGTTGCTAACCTTTGTGATCATTTGAATGGATGGGGGCCTTCAAATCTTGACAAATATTGGGCAAAATTTGTGAGCAGCTCGAGGAAGAGAGGGGAAGAACAGAGGAAGTGAGGGGAAAGGGGAAGAACAGAGTGGCTCGGGTGGACGAAGGGTTTATGTACGTCGACCTTTAGTACCGGTTCGTGGTACGAACCGGTACTAAAGGTGCTGGACGGGCCCCAGACTGACAACATCCTGCCACCACTCTCTTTAGTACCGGTTCGTGCCACGAACCGGTGCTAAAGGTTCGCCACGAACCGGTACTAATGAGAGCGGTCGGCTAGCCGTTGGAACCGGCACTAATGGACACATTAGTGCCGGCACAAAATCAAACTGGCACTAATGTGTCTCAGATTTGCCCCTTTTTCTACTAGTGTCATCTCTCCTGGCGTAGCCCTACCCCTCTCCCTCCTCGTCTCTCGCAGTTCTTGGCGAAGCCCTGCTGGAGTGTCACGCTCCTCCATCACCACCACGCTGTTGTGCTGCTGCTGGACGGAGTCTTCCTCAACCTGTCCCTCTCTCCTTGCTGGATCAAGGAACGGGAGACGTCACTGGGCTGCACGTGTGTTGAACGCGGAGGCACCGTTTTTTGCTGCTTAGATCGGATTCGGCCGCGATCTGAATCGCTTCGTGAACGATTCCACCGACCGCGTTCTTGTAACGCTTCCGCATCGCGATCTTCAAGGGTATGAAGATGCACTCCCCTCTCTCTTGTTGTTAGTATCTCCATAGATTGATCTTGGTGATGCGTAGAAAATTTTGAATTTCTGCTACGTTCCCCGACAGTGGCATCATGAGCTAGGTCTATTGCGTAGATTCTATGCACGAGTAGAACACAAGTTGTTGTGGGCTTTGATTTTGTTCAATATGCTTACCGTTACTAGTCCTATCTTGTTTCGATGGTATTGTGGGATGAAACGGCCCGGACCGACCTTACACGTACACTTACGTGAGACAGGTTCCACCGACTGACATGCACTTGTTGCATAAGGTGGCTAGCGGGTGCCAGTCTCTCCCACTTTAGTCAGAGCGGATTCGATGAAAAGGATCCTTATGAAGGGTAAATAGCAATTGGCATATCACATTGTGGTTTTGGCGTAGGTAAGAAACGTTCTTGCTAGAAACCTATAGCAGCCACGTAAAAACTTGCAACAACAAATTAGAGGACGTCTAACTTGTTTTTGCAGCATATGCCGCGTGATGTGATATGGCCAGAAAGGATGTGATGAATGAAATATATGTGATGTATGAGATTGATCATATTCTTGTAATAGGAATCACGACTTGCATGTCGATGAGTATGACAATCGGCAGGAGCCATAGGAGTTGTCTTTATTTATTGTATGACCTGCATGTCACTGAATAACGCCATGTAATTAGTTTACTTCATTGCTAAACCATTAGCCATAGTAGTAAAAGTAATAGTTGGCGAAACAACTTCATGGAGACACGATGATGGAGATCATGGTGGCATGCCGGTGACGATGATGATCATGGAGCCCCGAAGATGGAGATCAAAAGGAGCAAAATGATATTAGCCATATCATGTCACTATTTGATTGCATGTGATGTTTATCATGTTTGTGCATCTTATTTGCTTAGAACGACGGTAGTAAATAAGATGATCCCTCATAATAATTTCAAGAAAGTGTTCCCCCTAACTGTGCACCGTTGCGAAAGATCGTTGCTTCGAAGCACCACGTGATGATCGGGTGTGATAGATTCTAACATTCACATACAATGGGTGTAAGCCATATTTACACACGTGAAACACTTAGGTTGACTTGATGAGCCTAGCATGTACAAACATGGCCTCGGAACACAAGAGACCGAAAGGTCGAACATGAGTCGTATAGTAGATACGATCAACATGAAGATGTTCACCGATGGTGACTAGTCCATCTCACGTGCTGATCAGACATGGCCTAGTTGACTCGGATCATGTATCACTTAGATGACTAGAGGGATGTCTATCTGAGTGGGAGTTCATCAAATAATGTGATTAGATGAAATTAATTATCATGAACATAGTCAAAAGGTCTTTGCAAATTATGTCGTTGCATGCGCTTTAGTTCTACTGTTTTAGATATGTTCCTAGAGAAAATTTAGGTGAAAGTTGATAGTAGCAATTATGCGGACTAGGTCCGTAAACTGAGGATTGTCCTCATTACTACGCAGAAGGCTTATGTCCTAAATCCACCGCTCGGTGTGCTAAACCTCGAACGTCGTCTGTGGATGTTGTGAACATCTGACATACACGTTTTGATGACTACATGATAGTTCAGTAATGTTAAAAGGTTTAGAATTGTGGCGCCGAAGACGTTTTTGAAACGTCGCAGAACATATGAGATGTTCCAAGGGCTGAAATTGGGATTTCAGGCTCGTGCCCATGTCAAGAGGTATGAGACCTCCGACGAGTTTTCTAGCCTACAAACTAAGGGAGAAGATCTCAATTGTTGAGCATGTGCTCAGATTGTCTGAGTACTACAATCACTTGAATCGAGTGGGAGTTAATCTTCCAGATGACATAGTGATGTTTCTCCAAAGTCATTGCCACCAAGCTACTAGAGCTTCATGATGAACTATAACCTATCAGGGATAGGTATGATGATCCTTGAAATATTCGCAATGTTTGACACCACGAAAGTGGAAATCAAGAAGGAGCGTCAATTGTTGATGGTAGTGAAACCACTAGTTTCAAGAAGGGCAAGGGCAAGAAGGGATACTTCATGATATGCCAAATCAGTTGCTGCTCTAGTGAAGAAACCCAAGGTTGAACCCAAACCCGAGACTAAGTGCTTCTATAATGAGTGGAACGGTCACTGAAGCAGAACTACCCTAGATACTTGGTAGATGAGAAGGCTGGCAAGGTTGACAGAAGTATATTGGATATACATTGTATTAAATGTGTACTTTACTAGTACTCCTAGTAGCACCAGGGTATTAAGATATCGGTTCGGTTGCTAAGTGTTAGTAACTCAAAATAAAAGAGCTACGGAATAAACGGAGACTAGCTAAAGGTGAGATGACGATGTGTGTTGGAAGTGTTTCCAAGGTTGATGTGATCAAGCATCGCCTACTCCCTCTACCATCGAGATTGGTGTTAAACCTAAATAATTGTTATTTGGTGTTTGTGTTGAGCATAGACATGATTGGGATTATGTCTATCACAATACGGTTATTCATTTAAGGAGAATAATGGTTACTCTATTTATTGAATAATACCTTCAATGGTCTTGCACCTAAAAGAATGGTTTATTGAATCTCGATCGTAGTGATACACATTTTCATGCCAAAAGATATAAGATAGTAATGATAGTACCACCTGCTTGTGGCACTGCCATTTGAGTCATATTGGTATAAAACGCATGAAGAAGCTCCATGTGGATGGATCTTTGGACTCACTCATTTTTAAAAAGTTTGAGACATGCGAACCATGTCTATTGGTATGTGCGCATGAAGAAACTCCATACAGATGGATCGTTTGGACTCACTTGATTCTAAATCACTTGAGACATGCAAATCATACCACATGGGCAAGATTACTGAAAAGCCTCGTTTTTCAGTAAGATGGAACAAGAGAGCAACTTGTTGGAAGTAATATATTTTGATGTGTGTTGTCCAATGAGTGTCGAGGCACGCAGTGGATATCGTTGTGTTCTTACTTCACAGATAATTTGAGTAGATGCTGAGGATATTTACTTGATGAAACACAAGTCTGAATTATTCAAAGGTTCAAGTAATTTCAGAGTGAAGTTGAAGATCGTCGTGACAAGAGGATAAAATGTCTATGATATGATCATAGAGATGAATATCTGAGTTACGTGTTTGGTACAAAATTAAGACATTGTGGAAATTTTTTCACAACTAATACCGCCTGGAACACCATAGTGTGATGGTGTGTCCGAACATCATAGGTGCACCCTATTGGATTTGTGCATACCATGATGTCTCTTATCGAATTATCACTATCGTTCATGGGTTTGGCATTAGAGACAGCCACATTCACTTTAAATAGGGCACCACATAATTCCATTGAGATGACACTGTATGAACTATGGTTAGAGAAACCTAAGCTGTCGTTTCTTGAATGTTTGGGGCTGCGATGCTTATGTGAAAAAGTTTCATCCTGATAAGCTCGAACCCAAAGCGAATAATTACATCTTCATAGGACACCCAAAACAGTTGGGTATACCTCCTATTTCAGATCTAGAAGCAAAAGTGATTGTTTCTAGAAACGGGTCCTTTCTCGAGGAAAAGTTTCTCTCGAAAGAATTGAGTGGGAGGATGGTGGAGACTTGATATGGTTATTGAACCGTCACTACAACTAGTGTGTAGCAGGGCACAAGAAGTTGTTCTTGTGGCACCTACACCAATTGAAGTGGAAGATAATGATAGTGATCATGAAGCCTCGGATCAAGTCACTACCGAACCTCGTAGGATGACAAGGACGTGTACTACTTCAGAGTGGTACGTAATCCTGTCTTGGAGGTCATGTTACTAGACAACAATGAACCTACGAGCTATGGAGAAGCGATGGTGGGCCCGGATTCCGAGGAATGGCTCGAGGCCATAAAATTCGAGAGAGGATCCATGTATGAAAACAAAGTGTAGACTTTGGCAGAACTACTCGATGGTCATAAGGCTGTTGAGTACAAATTTATTTCAAAAGGAAGACGGACAATGATGGTAAGTGTCACCATTAAGAAAGCTCAACTTGTTGCTAAGATGTTTTCTGACAAGTTCAAGGAGTTGACTACAATGAGACTTTCTCACTCGTAGCGATGCTATGAGTCTGTTGGAATTGTATTAGCATAAGCTGTATTTATGAAATCTGGCAGATGGATGTCAAAAACGAGTTTCCTACCAGTCTTCGTAAGGAAAGGTTGTATGCGATACAATCAGAAAGGTTTTGTCGATCCTAATGGATGCTAAAAGTATGCAAAGCTCCAGCAATCCTTCTAAGGACTGGAGTAAGCATCTCGGAGTTGGAATGTGCGCTTTGATGAGATGATCAAAGATTTTGGGTTATAACAAAGTTCATGAGAAACTTGTATTTCCAAAGAAGTGAGTGGGAGCACCATAGAATTTCTGATGAGTATATGTTGTTGCATATTGTGATCAGAAATGATGTAGAATTTCTGGAAAGCATATAGGGTTATTTGAAAGGTGTTTTTCAATAGAAAACCTGGATTAAGCTACTTGAACATTGAGCATCAAGATCTATGAGGATAGATCAAAAACGCTTAATGGTACTTTCAAATGAGCACATACCTTGACATGAATCTTGAAGGTGTTCAAGATAGATCGGCAAAGAAGGAGTTCTTGGCTATGTTATAAGGTGTGAATATTGAGTAAGACTCAAGACATGACCACGGCAGAATAGAGAGAAAGGACGAAGGTCGTCCCCTATGCTTTAGACGTAGGCTCTACAGTATGCTATGTTGTGTACCGCACCTGAAGTGTGCCTTGCCATGAGTCAGTCAAGGGGTACAAGAATGATCCAGGAATGGATCACAAGACAGCGTTCAAACATATCCTTAGTAACTAGTGGACTATAGAATTTTCTCGATTATGGAGGTGGTAAAAGAGTTCGTCATAAGGGGTTACGCTGATGCAAACTTTGACACTAATCCGGATGACTATGAGTAGTATACCGGATTCGTATAGTAGAACAGTTATTTGGAAAAGCTCCAAATAGCGCATGGTAGCTGCATCTAGGAGATGACATAGAGATTTGTAAAGCACACACAGATCTGAAAGATTCAGACCCGTTGACTAATAACCTCTTTCACAAGCAAGATATGATCAAACCCAATGGGTGTTGGACTCGTTGCAATCACATAGTGATGTGAACTAGATTATTGACTCTAGTGCAAGTGGGAGACTGTTGGAACTATGCCCTAGAGGCAATAATAAAATGGTTATTATTGTATTTCCTTGTTCAAGATAATTGTCTATTATTCATGCTATAATTGTATTGACCGGAAACCGCAATACATGTGTGAATACACAGACAACACCATGTCCCTAGTAAGCCTCTGATTGACTAGCTCGTTGATCAATAGATGGTTATGGTTTCCTGACCATGGACATTGGATGTCGTTGATAACAGGATCACATCATTAGGAGAATGATGTGATGGACAAGACCCAATCCTAAGCCTAGCACAAAGATCGTAGTTTGTATGCTAAAGCTTTCTAATGTCAAGTATCATTTCCTTAGACCATGAGATTGTGCAACTCCCGCATACCGTAGGAGTGCTTTGGGTGTACCAAACGTCAAAATGTAACTGGGTGACTATAAAGGTGCACTACAGGTATCTCCGAAAGTGTCTGTTGGGTTGGCACGAATCGAGACTGGGATTTGTCACTCTGTATGACGGGGAGGTATCTCTGGGCCCACTCGGTAATGCATCATCATAATGAGCTCAATGTGACCAAGTGGTTGGTCAGGGATCATGCATTACGGAACAAGTAAAGTGACCTGCCGGTAACGAGATTGAACGAGGTATTGGGATACCGACGATCGAATCTCGGGTAAGTAACATACCGATTGACAAAGGGAATTGCATACGGGATTGCTTGAATCCTTGACATCGTGGTTCATCCGATGAGATCATCGTGGAACATGTAGGAGACAACATGGGTATCCAGATCCTGCTATTGGTTATTGGCCAAAGAGGTGTCTCGGTCATGTCTGCATGATTCCCGAACCCGTAGAGTCTACACACTTAAGGTTCTATGACGCTAGGGTTATAAAGGAAGTCTGTTTGTGGTTACCGAATGTTGTTCGGAGTCTCGGATGAGATCCCGGACATCACGAGGAGTACTGGAATGGTCCGGAGGTAAAGATTTATATATGGGAAGTCCAGTTTCAGTCACCGGAATAGTTTCGGGGGTTATCGGTATTGTACCGGGACCACCGAAAGGTGTCCGGGGGTCCACCGGGTGGGGCCACATGCCACGGGGGACTTAATGGGCTGGATATGGGAGGGAACCAGCCCCTAGTGGGCTGATGCGCCCCTCCCCAAGGGCCCAAGGCGCCTAGGGTTGAAAACCCTAGGGGAGGGGGGCGCCTCCACCTTGCTTGGGGGGCAAGTCTCCCCCTCCTGGCCGCCGCCCCTCCCCTCTAGATGGGATCTGGAGGGGCCGGCCCCCTCTCCCCTTCACCTATATATAGTGGGGGTTTTGGGGCTGCCCAGCACATGAGTTTTCATCTCTCCTGGCGTAGCCCTACCCCTCTCCCTCCTCGTCTCTCGCAGTGCTTGGCGAAACACTGCTGGAGTGCCACGCTCCTCCATCCCCACCACGCTGTTGTGCTGCTGCTGGATGGAGTCTTCCTCAACCTCTCCCTCTCTCCTTGCTGGATCAAGGCACGGGATACGTCACCGGGCTGCAGGTGTGTTGAACGCAGAGGCACCGTTTTTCGGTGCTTAGATCGGATTCGACCGCGATCTTAATCGCTTCGTGAACGACTCCACCGACCGCGTTCTTGTAACACTTCCGCATCGCGATCTTCAAGGGTATGAAGATGCACTCCCCTCTCTCTCGTTGCTAGTATCTCCATAGATTGATCTTGGTGATGCTTAGAAAATTTTGAATTTCTGCTATGTTCCCCAACATCAGATTGGATCTCCCTAGGGAAAATTCTAGGGAGACTTGCCCCCCAAGCCAAGCAGGTGGAAGATTGCCTCCCAAGCCAGGTGGAGGAGCCCCACCTCCCCAAATAACATGGGAAAGGGTGTAGGGGGCACACCACCCCTTAGTGGGCTGGTTTGCCCCTTCCCCTTCGGCCCATGAGGCCCTCCAACACTTGTCGGGGCTACCGAAACACCTTTCAGTCATGCTGGCCATAGCCTGGTACCCCCGAAACACTTGGGGACTCCAATACCCTTCGTCCAATATATCGATCTTCACCGCCGAACCATTCCGGAACTCCTCCTGACGTACGGGATAACATCCGGGACTCCGAACTACCTTCGCTAACCACATACTATTTCCCATAACAACTCTAGCGTCACCGAACCTTAAGTGTGTAGACCCTACGGGTTCGGGAACCATGCAGACATGACCGAGACGTTCTCCGGCCGATAACCAACAGCGTGATCTGGATACCCATGTTGGCTCCCACATGTTCCACGATGATCCCATCGGACGAACCATGATGTCAAGGATTCAATCAATCCCGTATACAATTCCCTTTGTCCATTGGTATGTTACTTGCCCGAGATTCGATCGGCGGTATCCCTATACCTTGTTCAATCTCGTTACGGGCAAGTCTCTTTACTCATTCCATAATGCATGATACCGTGACTAACTACTTACTCACATTGAGCTCATTATGATGATGCATTACCGAGTGGGCCCAGAGATACCTCTCCGTCATAGGGAGTGACAAATCCTAGTCTCGATTCGTACCAACCCAACAGACACTTTCAGAGATACCTGTAGTGCACCTTTATAGCCACCCAGTTACGTTGTGACGTTTGGTACACCCAAAGCATTCCTACGGTATCCGGGAGTTGCACAATCCCATGGTCTAAGGAAATGATACTTGACATTAGAAAAGCTTTAGCAAACGAACTACACGATCTTGTGCTATGCTTAGGATTGGGTCTTGTCCATCACATCATTCTCCTAATGATGTGATCCCGTTATCAATGAAATCCAATGTCCATGGTCAGGAAACCATAACCATCTATTGATCAATGAGATAGTTAACTAGAGGCTCACTAGGGACATGTTGTGGTCTATGTATTCACGCATGTATTACGGTTTCCAGTTAATACAATTATAGCATGAACAATAGACAATTATCATGAACAAGGAAATATAATAATAACCATTTTATTATTGCCACTAGGGCATATTTCCAACAATAATTTCATCTCAGCTGACATGACTAACTGCAATGCCTTCAACCATCCCTATTATGCCAACAAATCTTTCACCCTATAGCCAACAGTTGGCTATACAATTAACCATGCTCTTAGTAGTTTTGGTCTTGGTTACAGTGCATAAGGGATTTAAATGATCTACACATCTTGGAGCCACTTTGTCCAGAATATTCAAGCCTCCTGATTCACAAGCAGCCCATATTGCAAGATCGTGAAAAGAAAGGGTAGTAAAGTCTGCAGTTTCGTCTGTGTGCAGGGTAATCATCTCAAATATTAATATTAGTTTCTTCTCAATTTTCCGTTTCAGTCGTTGTTTTCCTTTTAATTTTTTGCTCCTTTTTTTGCTTTCATTTTTGTTACCCTGTAGTACCGTGTTAATTGTATCAACATCTTAATTGTTGTACTTCATTATTTTGATGCAGAGTGCCACATACTTTCTATCCGAGTTATGGACAAATTATGAAGCCGTAAGGGGGAGTTTTGTTATTCACAAGGTAAGGTAGGGTAGGACAATAGATTAGGGGTATACACTTGAGAGAATCCCTACATTTTTATTTAGAGTGAAGGGAATCTCTGCATGCCACCGAAGGGCTTATTTCGTACATATGGTGTATACGTTGTAGGAAACAGTTCCATCATGGCGACGGTGTAATTTCGATCAACCTTACAAAATGGAAATCACGAGTACGGTGGATGATCATTTATCCTTGATCACTAAAGGTTACCAAGCTATGATTTACAAGTAAGCACGTAGTGAGCTCTCTGTGATCTCCTTAATTATGGAAATATACACTTAACTCCTTAATTAGATTTGTTTTTCCATGTGTGTATCAGGCTGCAGTGGAGACCACGACTGTAAAATATCTTATGTCGGCACCCAAGCATGGATCAGACAACTTACACTAGTAGGAAAAGGGTCTAATGTGCAGCTCATTAGTCCCGGTTTGTATTTGAGCCGGCACTAATGTGACCATTAGTGCCGGTTCCAACGGCTAGGGGGCAGAGATCATTAGTACCGGTTCGTGGCTAACTTTTAGCACCGGTTCGTGCCATGAACCGGTACTAAAGAGAGTGGTGGCAGGATGTTGTTAGACTGGGGCCCCTCCAGCACCTTTAGTACCGGTTCTTGCCATGAACCGGTACTAAAGGTCATCCTGCATATAAACCCTTCATCCAGCTCGCTCTGTTCTTCTCCCCTTTCCCCTCTCCTCCTCTCTATTCTTCCTCTCTTCCCCTCGAGCTCCATCACACATTTTGCCCAAATTTTTTCAAGGTTTGAAGGCCCCATCCATTCATGTGATCACAAAGGTAAGCAACTCTGTCCTTTCATCTCTCATTGCTAGATTAGCTCTTGCAATGCTTTATATATAGTGATTAATTTGTGGGTTTTAGTAATTTGGGAGGAATTATATGTGGTAGTTTATTTGATTTATATGCAATTTGAGCTTAAAATAACTGTTAGTTTGCATATGTAGGTGTGGTTTACTTAGTGCCTTCCCGTCTCCGTCGTAACCACCGTCGATCGTCCGCACCGACCCGTCACCGGCACCACCTTGTGGTGAGCATCTTGTTCTTATCTTTTTTATATAAAAAAATTCATGTTTGTGTGATTTACATATATAGTTACATGTATAATTATCTTACCCGTACGTTGTTTGTTATACATAGTGCCATGGTTTTGATATCCGTCCCCGTCGGCCCTCATCCGTGTTATGATTCGGATGTGGTATATTCTCTTTTAAAACTATTTGTTGCATTTCGTGTTTATGAAAAATTGTGCCCATCAAGTTGACATAGATATTTTTATCTAGGAGGTATGTGAACCGGAAATTCCAACCAACCCTATTGTTGAGAGGTTAAATTTAGTTGAAAGAGAAAACGAGTATTTGGAAGAAAAATTGAAAAGAATTGACGGGGAGAAGATGGAATTGGAGTTGCATGTTGCCGATGTCGTCGATGATCACAAGATCAAGATGGAGAAAATGCGGTTGAAGATTAGAAAGATTAGAAAATATGCCATTGATAGTGTGGCTTGGTATCATTATGCTGTTAGATCAATTGTTACCTTAGTTGGGATCTTATCGCATTTGTTGTTGCATTTAAATTCTTTAGCTAGAGTTATTTGTATGTTGCATTTAAGTGTTGTATGAACTTTATGTATGAATTTTATGTATGAACTTGTATTAATTTGGTCTTTTCGGTGGTGTGTAATGAAGATGCGCCGGCAATGGATGTAGGATGACCGATGCTCTCCCTAGTTCATTGATGGCGTGCATACTTTTCTGATTGCGGCTCAGGCAAACAAGCGGGCAGATGGTTTTATGCCTTGTCCATGTGCTGGCTGTAAGAATGGTCACAATTACTCTATCTCAAGAACCATTCATGTCCACCTGTTTGAGTCCGGTTTAATGCCCCACTATAATTTTTGGACCAAGCACGGAGAAAGAGGGGTTATGATGGAAGACAATGAAGAAGAAGAGGATGACGATAGCTATCCTGGCCATGGGTTCCCGGAATACGATGATACAACAATGGGGGAAGAAGCTGAGCCGGCCATGCGGGAAGAAGCTGAAGAAGAGGCATCAGATGAACCCCCTGATGATCTAGGTCGGGCCATTGCCGATGCAAAGAGAAACTGCGCAAGTGAAAAGGAGAAGAAGAAGTTGCAGCGCATGTTAGAGGATCACAAGAAATTGTTGTACCCGAATTGCAAAGCTGACAAGAAAAAGTTGGGCACCACACCGGAATTGCTGCAATAGAAGGCAGAGAATGGTGTATCTGACAAGGGATTTGGAAAGTTGCTGGTAATGATAAAGAATATGCTTCCAAAGGACAACGAATTGCCCGAGAGTACATACGAAGCAAAGAAGGCTATCTGCCCTCTAGGTTTAGAGGTGCAGAAGATACATGCATGCCCTAATGACTGCATCCTCTACGACGGTGAGTACGAGGATTTGAATGCGTGCCCGGTATGTGGTGCATTGCGCTATAAGATCAGTCGCGATGACTCTGGTGATGTCGAGGGCGAGCGCCCCAGGAAGAAGATTCCTGCCAAGGTGATGTGGTATGCTCCTATAATACAACGGTTGAAACGTTTGTTCCAAAACAATGAGCATGCCAAGGCGATGCGATGGCACGGAGAAGACCGTAGGAAAGACAGAAAGTTGAGAGTACCCGCTGACGGGTTGCAGTGGAGAAAAATCGAGAGAAAGTATAGGGAGGAGTTTGTAGGTGACCCAAGGAACGTATGGTTTGGTCTAAGTGCAGATGGCATTAATCCATTTGGGGAGCAGAGCAGCAACCATAGCACGTGGCATGTGACTCTATGTTTGTATAACCTTCCTCCTTGGTTGTGCATGAAGCGGAAGTTCATTATGATGCCAGTGCTCATCCAAGGCCCTAAGCAACCCGGCAACGACATTGATGTGTATCTAAGGCCATTAGTTGACTAACTATTACAACTGTGGAATGGAAAAGGTGTACGTGCGTGGGATGAGCACAAACAGGAAGAATTTGACCTAAAGGCGTTGCTGTTCGTGACCATCAATGATTGGCCTGCTCTTAGTAACCTTTCAGGACAGACAAACAAGGATATCGTGGATGCACGCACTGTTTGGATGATATCGACAGTATATATTTGGATAGTTGTAGGAAGAATGTGTACTTGGGACATCATAGATTTCTTCCGAGCAGGCATCCCGTAAGAAAGAAAGGCAAGCATTTCAGAGGTGAGGCGGATCACCGGACGAAGCCTCGTCACCGTATTGGTGCTGATGTACATGATATGGTCAAGTATTTGAAGGTAATCTTTATAAAGGGTCCTGGTGGACAACCTGTTCCGAAGGACGCTTACGGACGCGCACCCATGTGGAAGAAGAAATCTATATTTTGGGACCTGCCCTATTGGAAAGACCTAGAGGTCCGCTCCGCAATCGATGTGATGCACGTGTGATGTCGACTACACAACCTTCTTCTTGTAGACGTTGTTGGGCCTGCAAGTGCACAAGTTTGTAGGACAGTAGCAAATTTCCCTCAAGTGGATGACCTAAGGTTTATCAATCCGTAGGAGGCGTAGGATGAAGATGGTCTCTCTCAAACAACCCTGCAACCAAATAACAAAGAGTCTCTTGTGTCCCCAACACACCCAATACAATGGTAAATTGTATAGGTGCACTAGTTCGGCGAAGAGATGGTGATACAAGTGCAATATGGATGGTAGATAAAGGTATTTGTAATCTGAAATTATAAAAACAGCAAAGTAGCAAGGGATAAAAGTGAGCATAAACGGTATTGCAATGATAGGAAACAAGGCCTAGGGTTCATACATTCACTAGTGCATGTTCTCTCAACAATAATAACATAGATAGATCATATAACAATCCCTCAACATGCAACAAAGAGTCACTCCAAAGCCACTAATAGTGGAGAACAAACGAAGAGATTATGGTAGGGTACGAAACCACCTCAAAGTTATTCTTTTGTATCAATCTATTCAAGAGTTCGTACTAGAATAACACCTTAAGACACAAATCAACCAAACCCTAATGCCACCTAGATACTCCATTGTCGCCTCAAGTATCTGTGGGCATGATTATGTTAGAAATATGCCCTAGAGGCAATAATAAATTAGTTATTATTATTATATTTCCTTGTTCATAATAATCATTTATTATCCATGCTATAATTGTATTGAAAGGAAACTCAGATACATGTGTGGATACATAGACAACACCATGTCCCTAGTAAGCCTCTAGTTGACTAGCTCGTTGATCAATAGATGGTTACGGTTTCCTGACCATGGACATTGGATGTCGTTGATAACTGGATCACATCATTAGGAGAATGATGTGATGGATAAGACCCAATCCTTAGCCTAGCACAAAGATCGTAGTTCGTATGCTAAAGCTTTTCTAACGTCAAGTATCATTTCCTTAGACCATGAGATTGTGCAACTCCCGGATAGCGTAGGAATGCTTTGGGTGTACCAAACGTCACAACGTAACTGGGTGGCTATAAAGGTGCACTACAGGTATCTCCGAAAGTGTCTGTTGGATTGGCACGAATCGAGACTGGGATTTGTCACTCCGTGTAACAGAGAGGTGTCTCTGGGCCCACTCGGTAGGACATCATCATAATGTGCACAATCTGACCAAGGGGTTGATCACGGGATGATGTGTTACGGAATGAGTAAAGAGACTTGCCGGTAACGAGATTGAACAAGGTATCAGGATACCGATGATCGAATCTCGGGAAAGTACAATACCACTAGACAAAGGGAATTGTATACGGGATCGATTGAGTCCTTGACATCGTGGTTCATCCGATGAGATCATCGTGGAACATGTGGGATCCAACATGGGTATCCAGATCCCGCTGTTTGTTATTGACCGGAGAACGTCTCGGGCATGTCTGCATGGTTCCCGAACCTGTAGGGTCTACACACTTAAGGTTCGATGACGCTAGGGTTATAAAGGAAGTTTGTATGTGGTTACCGAATATTGTTCGGAGTCCCGGATGAGATCCCGGATGTCATGAGGAGTTCTGGATTGGTCTGGAGGTAAAGATTTATATATGGGAAGTCTTGTTTTGGTCGCCGGAAAAGTTTCGTGCATTATCGGTATTGTACCGGGAGTGCCGAAAGGGGTCCGGGGGTCCACCAGGGGTCCACCGGCCCCGGGGGGGCCACATGGGCTGTAGGGGTGTGCGCCTTGGCCTATATGGGCCAAGGACACCAGCCCCAAGAGGCCCATGCGCCAAGAGATAAGGGAAAGGGAGAGTCCTAAAAGGGGAAGGCACCTCCTAGGTGCCTTGGGGAGGATGGACTCCTCCCTAGCCGCACCCTTCCTTGGAGGAAGGGCCAAGGCTACGCCCCCGCCCCCTCTCCCTTGCCCCTATATATAGTGGAGGGGAGGGAGGGCAGCCGCACCTGAAGCCATGGCGCCTCCCTCCCTCCCGTGACACCTCCTCCTCTCCCGCAGGTGCTTGGCAAAGCCCTATAGGATTGCCACGCTCCTCCACCACCACCACGAGGTTGTGCTGCTGCTGGATGGAGTCTTCCTCAACCTCTACCTCTCTCCTTGCTGGATCAAGGCATGGGAGACGTCACCGGGCTGTACGTGTGTTGAACGCGGAGGTGCCGTCCATTCGGCACTAGGATCTCCGGTGATTTGGATCACGACGAGTATGACTCCTTCAACCCCGTTCTCTTGAACGCTTCCGCTTAGCGATCTACAAGGGTATGTAGATGCACTCTCCTTTCCCTCATTTCTAGTTTCTCCATGGATAGATCTTGGTGACACGTAGGAAAATTTTGAATTTTTGCTACGTTCCCCAACAGATTATACGATATGCATCACACAATCTCAGATTCATATATTCAACCAACACAAAGTACTTCAAAGAGTGCCCCAAAGTTTCTACCGGAGAGTCAAGAACGTGTGCCAACCCCTATGCATAGGTTCATGGGAGGAACCCGCAAGTTGGTCATCAAAACATACATCAAGTGGCACATGATATCCCATTGTCACCACAGATAAGCACGGCAAGACATACATCAAGTGTTCTCATAAAAGACTCAATCCAACAAGATAACTTCAAAGGGAAAACTCAATTCATCACAAGAGAGTAGAGGGGGAGAAACATCATAAGATCCAACTACAATAGCAAAGCTCGGTATACATCAAGATCGTGCCATAGAGGGAACACGAGAGAGAACACGAGAGAGAGAGAGATCAAACACATAGCTACTGATACATACCCTCAGCCTCGAGGGTGAACTACTCCCTCCTCGTCATGGATAGCGCCAGGATGATGAAGATGGCCACCGGTGAAGGATCCCCCCTCCGGCAGGGTGCCAGGAAGGGCTCCCGAGAGTTTTTGGTGGCTACAGAGGCTTGCGGCGATGGAACTCCCGATCTATCTTGATATTCGATATTTTTAGGGTACGTAGGCTTATATAGGCGAAAGAAGTCGGTCGGGAGGTGCTCGAGGGGCCCACGAGATAGGGGGGCACGCCCTATAGTTGGGGAGCCCTCCTATCTCGTGGCTTCCTCGATGACCCCCGGCTTGCACTCCAACTCTCCTGGATCATAATCTTCCCAAAAATCACGCTACCGAAGGTTTCGTTCCATTTGGACTCCATTTGATATTCCTTTTCTTTGAAATACTTAAACAGGCAATAAAACAACAATATGGGCTAGGCCTCCGGTTAATAGGTTAGTCCCAAAAGTAATATAAAAGTGTATAATAAAGCCCATAATCATTCAAAACGGATAATAAAATAGTATGAATGCTTCATAAATTATAGATACATTGGAGACGTGTCAGCATCCCCAAGCTTAATTCCTACTCGTCCTCGAGTAGGTAAATGATAAAAGAAAGAAATTATGAAGTGTGAATGCTAGAGGTGCACAAGTTTGATCAATGATAATTTCAATCACCTTTACTAGCATCATTATATGTCATAACAATAGTTCATCTCATAGAACTTTTCACGAACTAGTAACAAGCAATTCACATATTAAAGCATAGACCATAAACTTTCTTGAAAACTAGCACACTTCATTATTAGTCATCAAACAATTGCAATTCATCTTACTTTCAGGAAGAGTCTATGTTAGAGCTTTGATTTAGCAAACTTCACATACTCAACTATCATATAGTCTTCTACAATTGCTAGCACTCACGCAATACTTGTGGTTATGAAGTTTTAATCAGACACAGAGAAAGATTGGGGCTTATAATGTTGCCTCCAAACGTATTCACCTTTGGGTGATTTCAACAATAATAGTTCATGCTAACGTACATCCAATTGGATATATATATCAGGATCACCCTAACACAAAGTTCTTGCCAAAGGATAAAATGAAAAAGGGAAAGGTGAAGATCACCTTGACTCTTGCATAAAATAAAAGACATAAAGTAAAAGATAGTCCCTTCGCAGAGGGAAGCAGAGGTTGTCATGCGCTTTTAGGGTTGGATACACAAAATCTTAATGCGAAAGAACGTCACTTTATATTGCCCCTTGTATATGGACCTTTATTATGCAGTCTGTCGCTTTTATTGCTTTCATAACAAGATCGTACAAAGCATATTTTCTCCACACTAATAAGTCATGCATATTTAGAGAGCAATTTTTATTGCTTGCACCGATGACAACTTACTTGAAGGATCTTACTCAATCCATAGGTAGATATGGTGGACTCTCATGGCAAAACTGGATTTAAGGATAATTGTAAGCACAAGTAGTATCTCTACTTGGTGCTAGGAATTTTGGCTAGCATGAGGGGGAAAGGCAAGCTCAACATGTTTGAATGATCCATGACAATATACTTTAACTGAGATGCGAGAAAACATAACCCATTACGTTGTCTTCCTTGTCCAACATCAACTCTTTAGCATGTAATACTTAATGAGTGCTCACAATTATAAAAGATGTCTATGATAATATATTTATATGTGAAATCTCTCTTCCTTCAATATTCTTTCATGAATTGTCCAAATGACCAATACAATGCTTGCTAACCTTCGATAAATTTACTACCTCTACTTCTTACATGTGAAGTCATTACTCCCCATGGGATAAGCAAATGAAACATATATAATTTCAGATTTATGACATTCAACTCATTCAACCATTTACTGATAGGATAAAAGTGAAGCACACGAGTAAATGAAAAACTACTCAGAAAGATATAAGTGAAGATCAATGAGTAGAAAAATAATTATGAAACTATGCGAAGACTCTCTCTCATTTAAGAATTTCGGATCTTGGTATCTTATTCATACAGCAAGCAAAGCAAAACAAAAATGACATTGCAAGGATATCACAACTCATGTGAAGAAGCAAAACCTTAGGCTCAACCGATACTAACCGCTAGTTGTTGAAGAAGAAAGGTGGGATGCCTATGGGGCATCCCCAAGCTTAGATGCTTGAGACTTCTTGAAATATTATCTTGGGGTGCCTTGGGAATCCCCAAGCTTGAAATTTTGTGTCTCCTTAATTCCTTTCATATCACTGTTTCTCTTTTTATCAAAAGCTTCATTCACAACAAACTCAACAAGAACTCGTGAGATAGGTTAGTATAAACCAATGCAAACCATATCATTTTCTACTATAAAAAATCACTAAAATTATTATTCAACATTGTATAATAAATGTCTCTGCATATTTAATACTCCTATCCTCAAATAGAATCATTAAACAAGCAAACATATGCAAACAATGCAAACATAACAGCAATCTGCCAAAACAGTACAGTCTGTAAAGAATGCAAGATTCATCATACTTCCCTAACTCCAAAAATTATAAGAAAAATAATACGCTGTAAAAGATTTATCATAGATCATCGTGCAAAAAGATTCAACATTATATCATTCTCTGACTTTTCTAGGGAATTTTTGCAACAGCGGTAAACTTTCTGTTTTCAAACAGCAACATGTATACTAGCAAAATAAGCATGACAAAGGCTATCCTTGACATTTTTATTGAAACTAAAGATTCAAAACATTATTCTAACTAACAGCAAGCAAAAACTAACAAAATAAAATGACGCTCCAAGCAAAACACATATCATGTGGTGAATAAAAATATAGTTCCAAGTAAAGTTACCGATGAACGAAGACGAAAGAGGGGATGCCATCCGGGGCATCCTCAAGCTTAGTTGCTTGGTTGTCCTTTAATATTACCTTGGGGTGCCTTGGGCATCCCCAAGCTTAGGCTCTTTCCACTCCTTATTCCATAGTCCATCGAATCTTTTACCCAAAACTTGAAAACTTCAACCACACAAAACTCAAAACAAAACTCGTAAGCTCCGTTAGTATAAGAAAATAAAACCACCACTTAGGGTACTGTAATGAACTCATTATAAATTCATATTGGTGTTAAACCTACTGTATTGCAACTTCTCTATGGTTCATACCCTTACATACTAGCCATAGATTCATCAAAATAAGCAAACAACACAATGAAAACAGAATCTGTCAAAAACAGAACAGTCTCTAGTAATCTGTATCAAACGTATACTTATGGAACCCCAAAAATTATGAAATAAATTGCTGAACCTTCAGAATTTTTCTATTAATCATCTTCAAAAAGAATCAGCTTAAAAACACTCTCCAGTAAAAAAATGGCAGCTAATCGTGTGAGCGCAAAAGTTTCTGTCTTCTACAGCAAGATCATATAGATTTCACCCAAGTCTTCCCAACAAAAGCTATAAAACATGATTACTACAGTAGAATAATCATGTGGACACACAAAAACATTAAGGAAAAATATTGGGTTGTCTCCCAACAAGCGCTTTTCTTTAATGCCTTTCTAGCTAGGCATGATGATGAAAATGATGCTCACATAAAAGATAAGAATTGAAACATAAAGAGAGCATGATGGAGCATATGACTAGAACATTTAAGCCTAACCCACTTCCTATGCATAGGGATTTTGTGAGCAAACAACTTAGGGGAACAATAATCAACTAGCATAGGAAGGTAAAACGAGCATAGCTTCAAAATTTTATCCACATAGAGAGGAAACTTGACATTATTGCAATTCCTACAAGCATATGTTCCTCTCTCATAATAATTTTCAGTAGCATCATGAATGAATTCAACAATATAACCAGCACCTAAAGCATTATTTTCATGATTTACAAGCATGGAAAATTTACTACTCTCCTCATAAACAAAATTCTTCTCATGAATAATAGTGGGAGCAAACTCAACAAAATAATTATCGTGCTAAGCATAATCCAATTGAAAACTAAAATCATGATGACAAGTTTCATGGTTATCATTATTCTTAATAGCATAAAATTCATCACAATAATCATCATAGATAGCAACTTTGTTCTCATAATCAATTGGAACCTCTTCCGAAATAGTGGAATCATCACTAAATAAAGTTGACACTCTTCCAAATCCACTTTCATATTCATCACAATAAGATTAAATATCCTCCAAAATAGTGGGATCAATACTACCTAAAGTTGACACTCTTTCAAACCCACTTTCATCAATATAATCATCATATATAGGAGGCATGCTTTCATCATAATAAATATTCTCATCAAAACTTGGGGGACAAAAAATATCATATTCATCAAACATAGCTTCCCCAAGCTTGTGGCTTTGCATATAATTAGCATCATGTATATTCAAGGAATTCATACTAACAACATTGCAATCATGCTCATCATTCACATATTCCATGCGAAGCATTCTATGTAATTCTTCTTCTAGCACTTAAGAACAATTTTCCTTACCATCATTCTCACAAAAGGTATTAAAAAGACGAAATGTATGAGACAAACTCAACTCCATTTTTTTGTAATTTTCTTTTATAAACGGAACTAGTGATAAAACAAGAAACAAAAAGATTCGATTCAAAGATCTAAAGATATACCTTCAAGCACTCACCGCGCCAAAAAAGAGCTTAGTTCACGGGGTGTGAGTGCCGCTTACCTAGCCTCCCCGGCAACGGCGCCAGAAAAGAGCTTGATGTCTACTACACAACCTTCTTCTTGTAGATGTTGTTGGGCATGCAAGTGCACATGTTTGTAGGACAGTAGCAAATTTCCCTCAAGTGGATGACCTAGGTTTATCAATCCATAGGAGGCATAGGATGAAGATGGTCTCTCTCAAACAACCCTGCAACCAAATAACAAAGAGTCTCTTGTGTCCCCAACACACCCAATGCAATGGTAAATTGTATAGGTGCACTAGTTCGGCGAAGAGATGGTGATACAAGTGCAATATGGATGGTAGATAAAGATATTTGTAATCTGAAATTATAAAACAGCAAAGTAGCAAGCGATAGAAGCGAGCGTAAACGGTATTGCAATGATAGGAAACAAGGCATTGGGTTCATACTTTCACTAGTGCAAGTTCTCTCAACAATAATAACATAGATAGATCATATAACAATCCCTCAACATGCAACAAAGTGTCACTCCAAAGCCACTAATAGGATGAACAAACGAAGAGATTATGGTAGGGTATGAAACCACCTCAAAGTTATTCTTTCGGATCAATCTGTTCAAGAGTTCGTACTAGAATAACACCTTAAGACACAAATCAACCAAAACCCTAATGCCACCTAGATACTCCATTGTCACCTCTCAAGTATCCGTGGGCATGATTATACGATATGCATCACACAATCTCACATTCATCTATTCAACTAACACAAAGTACTTCAAAGAGTGCCCCCAAGTTTATACCGGAGAGTAAAGAACGTGTGCCAACACCTATGCATAGGTTCATGGGCGGAACCCGCAAGTTGGTCACCAAAACATACATCAAGTGGCACATGATATCCCATTGTCACCACAGATAAGCACGGCAAGACATACATCAAGTGTTCTCATAAAAGACTCAATCTGACAAGATAACTTCAAAGGGAAAACTCAATTCATCACAAGAGAATAGAGGGGGAGAAACATCATAAGATCCAACTACAATAGCAAAGCTCAGGATACATCAAGATCGTTCCATAGAGGGAACACGAGAGAGAACATGAGAGAGAGAGAGAGAGAGAGAGATCAAATACATAGCTACTGGTACATACCCTCAGCCTTGAGGGTGAACTACTCCCTCCTCATCATGGATAGCGTCGGGATGATGAAGATGGCCACCGGTGAAGGATCCCCCCTCCGGCAGGGTGCCGGGAAGGGCTCCCGAGAAGTTTTTAGTGGCTACAGAGGCTTGCGGTGGCGGAACTCGCGATCTATCTTGACATTCGATGTTTTTAGGGTAGGTAGGCTTATATAGGCGAAAGAAGTCGGTCGGGAGGTGCTCGAGGTGCCCACAAGACAGGGGGCGCGCCCTATAGGGGGTGGGGCACGCCCTCCTATCTCGTGGCTTCCTCGATGACCCCCCGACTTGCACTCCAAGTCTCCTGGATCATAATCTTCCCAAAAATCACGCTGTCGAAGGTTTCGTTCCATTTGGACTCCGTTTGATATTCCATTTCTTCGAAATACTGAAACATGCAATAAAACAGCAATATGGGTTGGGCCTCCAGTTAATAGGTTAGTCCCAAAACTAATATAAAAGTGTATAATAAAGCCCATAATCATTCAAATCAGATAATAAAATAGCATGAATGCTTCATAAATTATAGATACGTTGGAGACGTATCAACGTGACGAAGAATCTTTGCGTGGCCCTGCTTGGCTTCTTGGGCGTGTATGGGAAGACAAAAGATACACCGGAGGCACGGGAGGACCAACAACGTATGCACGAAAAAGACGGCATACATCAGGGCCAGGCCAGCTATGCTCTTACCAAAGAAGAGAAGGACATCTTCTTTGAATGCCTGCTCGGTATGAAGGTACCGTCTGGCTTCTCGTCGAATATAAAGGGAATAATTAATATGGCAGAGAAAAAGTTCCAGAACCTAAAGTCTCATGATTGCCACGTGATTATGACGCAACTGCTTCCAGTTGCATTGAGGGGGCTTCTACCGGAAAATGTTCGATTAGCCATTGTGAAGCTATGTGCATTCCTTAATGCAATCTCTCAGAAGGTAATTGATCCATAAATCATACCAAGGTTACAGAATGATTTGGTGCAATGTCTTGTCAGTTTCGAGTTGGTGTTCCCACCATCCTTCTTCAACATCATGACGCACATCCTAGTTCACCTTTGAGAAGAGATTAACGTTTTGGGTCCTGTATTTCTACACAATATGTTCCCCTTTGAGAGGTTAATGGGAGTCTTGAAGAAATATGTTCATAACCGTGCTAGGCCAGAATGAAGCATCTCGAAGTGCCATGAAAATGAGGAGGTCATTGAGTTTTGTATTGACTTTATTCCTGACCTTAAGACGATTGGTGTTCCTGAATCGTGGCATAAGGGCAGACTGGATGGAAAAGGCACGCTAGGAGGGGATCAAATAATATATATGGATGGGCATTCTCTCACTGAAGCACACTACACAGTTCTACAGAATTTTGCCTTGGTGGCTCCGTATATGGAGGAACACAAGAATTTTCTACACTCCAAACACCCGGAGCAGTCTGACAACTGGATTACACGTGAACAAACGAGGACTTTCGCCGGTTGGTTGCAGACATGTGCCATGCATGATGGCGATATTGAAGTTGACCTGTACTTGCTGTCCCAGTTACCATCTTCGAATATAATGACTTTTAAAGTGTACGAGATAAATGGGAATACATTTTACACGATCGCCCAAGATAAGAAGAGCACCAACCAAAACAGTGGTGTCCGCTTTGATGCAACAACCAACACGGGAAAGGAAACATATTATGGTTACATAGAGGACATATGGGAACTTAACTATGGAGGTGGTTTGAAGGTAACTTTGTTTCGGTGCAAATGGGTCAATATGGCACGAGGCGGGGTAATGGAAGACCCGCACCATGGAATGACAACAGTGGATCTCAACAATCTTGCGTATGCAGACGAAACATTCGTCCTAGCCAATGATGTGGTGCAGGTTTTCTATGTGAAAGGCATGTCTACCAGGCCGAGAAAAAGAAAAGATAAGGAAGCGAATGGATCATACGATGAGCCAAAGCGCCACATAGTTCTTTCAGGGAAAAGAAACATCGTGGGAGTGGATGAAAAGACAGACATGTCAGAAGATTATGAAAAGTTTGATGAAATTGCTCCATTCACAGTGAATGTTGATCCGAGCATCTAGTTAAATGATGAAGATTGTCCATGCTTACGACGCCAAGGGACACATGCGAAGAAAAAGTGTCACACCCAAAGATCCCACACTGGCATGTGATAGGCCTCACCGTCATCACTTTCTTCTGTAGTGACTTTCCAGACTTATATATCTAGAAAGTGCCGCTTCGAACAAACCGGAGGGAATCTTTGTAATAGTTAGGGGACTTATATGTTTTGGTATTTGAAACGCGAAGAAATTTTATGTGCAAAAACTGGATGCACTTCATCTACAAATTAGTTCTTCAAATAATTAAAATTTAAACTATTCAAATTTGAAAACTACTGGCACTAACAGAAAGTTTGTAATTTTTTGTAACTATAGAAAAAATATTCAGAAATAAATAAATGAAATAAATAAAGTAAAAAAGAAAAACAAACTAAATTTTTGTTGAGACAAAAACTAAATTAGAAAAAAATTAAAGTATTCAAATTTGAAAACTACTCGCACTAACAGAAAGTATGTAATTTTTTGTACCTAAAGAAAAAATATTCAAAATTAAATAAATGAAAATAAATAAAGTAGAAAAAACTAAATTTTTGTTGAGATAAAAACTAAATAAAAAAAGACCACCTACTGGGCCACAGCGGCCTGCATACGACTAGAAACCGAACTTGTAGTTGGGCCAGGACGCGGGCCCGCTAGCCCAGTAGGCCCAACATGGCAGAGTAGAAGAGGTAGGCCCAGAAGGCCTGCATTGGAGAGGAGCTCAATGCAGTGCCCGCGTCGGGGCTTATAAACTGGCCTCGGCACTCCACGACTAGCGAGGTGGGACTAAACTTGCACACCGTCTGGAGCCAGCGCACGCCATTTAGTATCGGGTCATGGCTACAACCGGTACTAAAGGGGGGGCCTTTAGTACCGGTTGTAGCCACCACCCGGTACTAAAGGGGTGCGCTTCCCGCTGCTTCGCCTGACCAAAACAGACATTTAGCACCGGTTAGTGGCTACAACCGGTACTAAAGGGAGGTCCTATATAACAAAACACTTCAAAAATTTCGTCAGTTCTGCCTCTGCTTCTTCTCTGCCCCGTCGCCGCCGCCCCTCGTCGCTGCCCCATCCCGCGCCGTAGCCGCCCCCATCCCGCATTGTCGCCGTCCCGCACCGTCGCCGTCGTGCCGTCGCCCCGTCCCACGCCATCGCTGTCGTCGTCGCTGTCGCCTGGACCTCGTCGTCGCCATCGCCTCGACCTCGCCCGCGCGCGCTATGAGCCCCTCCCGCGGCCTCTCCTCCCTCCAATCCACCGTGCTGCCGCCGCCGGCCGCACACGCACGCACACACACACTGCACGCACGCACACACACACACACACACACTCACACTACACGCGCGCGCACACACACACACAATTTTTCTGTTTTCAGTTTTTAGTTTTTTTAGTTTTTCTGTTTTTCATACAAAGTTTTCGATGAATTAATTAATTACATTAGATTAATGTCAAATAGTATATAGAAATGTTAGAAATATTATAGGAATGTCAGAAATTTTAGAAATGTTAGTTTTAGCTAGATGAATTAGATTAATTTCAAATTGTTATAGAAATGTTAGTTTTTAGTTTCTTATAATTTTAGTTATATGAATTAGATGAATTTATACTTTTAGTTATACAAATTTAGAATTTGCATGTAAGAAATCACAATTCAATCATTTAAAAAATGTTACTTTTGCGGCGTATAGTATTTGTTCTCGACGATGCCCGGCCCACATCCTTGCCGTCGACCCATTCGCGACGACGTCCTGCTTCAGAGGACCCGCGTCCAGGATTGGGCTCCGCCGGGCTGGCACTGGGAGGTGCTACCTTCAGGGGCTCGCCGCTTGGTGAGGAACCCAGGTCCCGTCATCGACCCTGAGCTCCTTTGGTGGCATTCCTGTGGGCCACTTTCGGTGCGGAGGGAGCTGGCCCCGCCAGAGGGGGTGTGTCGCCATGTCAGGGAGGAGGATGAGCACGTCCGTCGCTACATGGCTGCTATGGACGTTAGGTTCTCCAATACCTGGCAGAGTCTTTGGAGAGATCACCGGAGCTATGATCCTGTGATGGTTCCTTCTCTTTGAGTGTCCACCGCCTGTGCCTCAGCAACCGCAAATGGCCTAGATTATTCCGTAGTATTCGATCTTTATTAGGTATCTAGCTAGTGATGTATTCGATATATCATATTCGAGATGATGTATTCGAGATTATATATTATTCAAGACGATGCATATTATGTACTATGATTCAGTATTTCCTCTTATAGATTGATTGCATGCATGCATATTGTAATTTGAACACTAAATTGTTTTATATTTCTTCTGGATTTGTTAAATAAAAGCTATGGCGGACAATACCGGCAGAGAGGGAGAAGAGGCCCCGTTCGAGATCATACGCTCCCCTCGCGACTCCCAATATCTGAACAATACCGGGGAGGGTGATAATATGATATTCGATCGCGACAACCAAATTGATGAAGTCATGTATTATGATGGCGAAGAAATTAATGATTATGATGGCAAAGAAATTAATGATTATGATGGCGAAGAAAATGTTGATCTTGATATAACAGAGACCGACGAGGTATATTTATATAAGCAGGCATCTGGTCATCATCACATGTTTTAAATGATTTGAAGATATATTAACGAATCGATCTTTCTTCTTTTCAGCCCTCTGGATCGAGCAAATCTTCTACAGGCGGAGTAGTGCGAGGCCCGAGAAAAAAGTTGAAGGACGGCGTAAAGTACAACATCGAGGCCATCAAAGCTAATGGTATCAAAGTTGAAGGACGGCGTAAAGAACATTGCGAACAAGTTCGTTCGTCAGTGCGGAGTTCTTGTGAAGGACAAACTCCCGATCTCCCTTCAAGAATGGAAAGAGCCATCAAAGCCCCGTCCAGATCTTACTTTTGTCGATGAGAGAGCAAAAAAGGCGCTTTGGGAAGATCTCATGGAATATTTCACCCTACCAGATCATTTCACAGCTGCAGATGTGCAGAAAATCAAGGACGCTGCTCTTAGGAAGATGGCAATTGCATTCAACAACCACAAGAAAACTGTTTGGAGTAAATACGTCAAAGCAGGAAAGAAGACTCCAGAATTCAAGGGAACACTCGAGAACCAAAGAGAACACTGGGATGATTTCATGAAATTCAAGGAATCCGAATTATCTAAGGAACGGTCCAAAAAACAAGGCCAATGCCACAAAAAAGGAGCAACTCCATAGGATGGGCCCAGGTGGCTACGCGTTGGCAATGCCTAAGTAGGATAAGTCTGAGCAGGAGATGCAGGCTGCACAAGTCACTCCAGTTACATTGAGCTAGCCCCCAGGTGCAGAAGTTGGTTCTATGCGCATGGGGGGCGTTGGACCCGAAGACAGGCCTGGTTTCGAAGAAGGCATCTCTTAAAGGAGCCGATGTTAAGATAGTTCAAGCAATACAAGAAGCTCGAGAGGGGGTGTTCACGCCCAACAAAGAGAACAACGAACTCTCGCGCGCCATGGGAAATCCAGAACACCCGGGAAGAACACGAGGCAAGGGCGTTATTCCGTGGTATGGGGGATTTTCTGACTGGAATGCCGACTATAGAAGCCGTGCAAGAAGGAAGATGGAGGAGGAGAAGAAGAAGAAGGAGGAGGACGAACAGAGGAAGAAGGAAGCAGAATGACTTCAAGGCCTAGAATCAGCCACGCGGAGTTGGCACTCAAATTGCAGAGGCAGCAGCAGTAGATCGACTCGCTTAGCCAGTAAAGGGGGTCTCAGCAGCGGCCGCAGCTAGCGGATGATCCAGCATTGGATAGCACCGTCCCATCCATGCCGAGAAGCAGCGTGGGATCCTCCCCAGGCGACGCACTGCTGGATAGATACCCTGTGGATGACCTCATGGATAACACTAACTGTGAGCTACACTTCAAAATAAAGAACATATATATCCGTGAAGGCGGCAGACGCCGTTGCTTATACAAATCCCCCCGGAGCAACCTACCATTGCAGAGCGATTCCATAAGGCTATGCTCGTGTCGTGGTTGATGAGGTGGTGGACCTATATTCGCGGCTAGCGCTTGACATTCCTGGAGGTGACAAGGAGCGCACACTGGGAGAGGCCATACATCGTATCATCCTATGGAGAAAGGATTGCATCATCTTTTGAAGGCCATAGACACCGCATCAGCAAGAACTTGAAATTCCAGGAGGTGACGAAGAGCAGACAATTCACGCTCCTCCTAGTCCGGCCCAGCTTCAGGCCACTCCTCCTGCTTCAACTCAGCCAACGCGTGAGGCCACAACTCCTGCTTCAACTCAGCCAACGCGTGAGGCCACTCCTCCTGCTTCAATTCAGCCAATGCGTGAGGCCAGTCCTCCTGCTTCAACTCAGCCAACGCATGAGGCCACTCCTCCTCCTCCAAGTCCACCAACGCGTGCCACTCCCCCTCCAAGTCCGACACCGCGTCAGCCATCTCCGCTGCCTCAGCAATCGCGGAAGAGAGCCGCCACAGCTATGGTGCGTAGTGCTAGAAGTCGAGGTAGTACAGGAGGTACAGGCAGAGGCAAGCGATTTCAATATGGTCCAAAAAGCCTCGCGCCTCTTCCGCAGAGGCCTTACGACACGACCAAGGAGCAAAACGAAGCCATAGTGAAAGCCCAAGTGGAGGCCCATTTCGCACCAAAACCGGCACTGCCGCCAAGGGAGAAAGTGCCCAAGGAGACAATTGACCACTTTATTCGTATGGCGCAACCACCAGCTCCCAAGACTATTGAGTCAGACTATGAGCGCCAAATCAGCAAGGCACATCGAGCACGACAACAAAAGGGGTCGAGCTTGAGCTCGAGCCAAGCAGCTGGCCAAAAATGTGGGAAAACCATTCCCCAGCTAGGAGAACAGGCGGCGCAATCAATCCCCCCCGCTTGTTGTACCAACACATGAGAGTACCGGTGTCGGTCAGCTAGTAATAACCGACGAGCATAGACGGAACGCTGAAATGCTTGGTATCACTGTTGGACAACTCCTTGAGATTGAGCCCATGCCTAAGCTTAAAGAGAAGGACAAAAAATGGAAATATGCCGGCGGCCAACCTTTGGTAAAGCCTAAGGAGGTCCAGAACCTCCCAACAAGAATGTATCAATTGCATGATTGGTACATGAAAATTACCAAGAGTAGCAATCGAGAGGGCCTCACGGTGAAAGTCAAGGAAGAGTATTACTTCCATGAGCTAGCTCTGTCCATTGAGTATTCAGAACTATATCAGTTTTTCCATCAAGACGCATTCGACAAATCCATCGTCAGTTTGTATTGTATGTAAGTGATTTCTTTCTATAATTCAAGTCTCAAGCTAGCTATAGTGCTCATTGATCGATCATTACCTGTAATTATCCTTACTATATTCTTTTCTATGGTATCATGTAGGATAAAAATGTATGAAATGAAAAAAGCTAGACGCTATGGCATTGGGTTCATTGACCCAAATTTCATTAATGAAGAAACATGGACATATGCATGGTATCAAAAAGAAGTACAGAAAAACATGCTAGAGTTCTTAAAGCGCCTCAATACCAATTAACATATACCACTTCCTTACACCTACATGTGAGTCACACTGTCTTGTACTACAAATTCTGTTTTTACTTACTAGCTAGCTAGATGTTAATAATTAATTGTATAGGGGTTTAGAGTAGTTGATGAGTGTTATGCACATGTCCGCTTAATTAAGACATGCAAACGTGTGTGCATGCAGTTACCATTGGATCTTGTTAGTCATTAAAGTTGACGATGGAACAGTTGAAGTACTAGACTCACTACTTAAAGATAAGAGAGACTACACAACCGTGAATGGGATAGTCGACAGGTAATTTCAAACATTATTAACTATATGTCGGCCTCTTTAGTTCATCATTTTCTGATATCAACTATTTAATAACTCGTTTATTCATTTTCTTTGGCTGTGGGCAGGGCTTGGGCAAAGTTCAGGAATTCGAAAGAGGTTCCAGCGAATGGAAAGAAAAGTTGTATTGATTTTGACCCAAGGTATAATTAATTAAGTAGTACTAGCTAGCTACCATGCATCTCTTTAATTCCGGACTATAGAACCGGCACTGAAGCCCCTTACGAACCAGGGCTATATATAGCCCGGTTCTGCACTAATGCATCTCTTTAATTCTAGTTTCAATACCATTAATTATCAAGCTTCGTTAATTATTATCTGATTAAATTCTATTCTCGTAAAGGCCCTGAAGCAGGCGCGGGGGAGAGATCATTGTGCATACTGCATTCTCGAGAACATTCGCATGATGACGTCCGAAAGGACCAAAACTGATAAACAGCTATGCGTACGCGCGCTTAACAGAACACTATTCATAATTTTTACGTCATTATCGATATCTAGTCACATAACTAATATGCATGCATATGGATCTCCTTCTTAACAGTTTGATTCGGTGCGGAACACGCTCCTAGCTATCAGAGGAGCGCAAACGAGCACTTCAAGAGGAAATAGCGGGATTTTTGCTCGATGAGGTCCTAGATCCCAAAGGGGAATTCTACTATGTGCTACCGCCTCAATGAACTACTCCCAATTGTCATCGTGCTCCGAAGGCACCAAGGCAAATGACACTGGCTTTGAAGGCTACATGTAGGAAAAATTGTATATATAATCGGTTCTATGAGAAATTCTATTTATATATATGCATAACGTGTACAATATGTAGTATCGTAAAATACCAGAAAACAAAAAAGAATTAAATGGAAATACAAAATTAAAGGAAAAATAAATAATAAAACTAAAACAGCTCAAACATTTAATACCGGTTGGTGTTACCAACCGGTACTAAAGGTCCCCCGTCACCCGGCCCCGGCTCGTGCCACGTGGTTGCCCTTTAGTGGCGGTTCGTGCCGAACCGGTACTAAAGCGGGAAAACCTTTAGTCCCCACCCTTTAGTGCCGGTTGCAGAACTGGCACTAAACCCCCTTACGAACCGAGGCTATAGCCAGGTTCTGCACTAGTGTTAACCTGTCTATCACATATCACTGGCGACCATGGCATGTGGACGACCAAGTCGTAGGGTAAAGGACTGACTTTACAACCTATATGTACATGTTGTGTGCATCACTTGCAGAGGCCGGGAGTTAACTAAACATAGTATAAACTTGAGTCACTTATTTTGGGAGCGAGGGAGTATGATAAACATTGATTTAACTATTTGCATAAACATGCAGCTTTTCGAATAAAGAAGTGACACTTAAAGGTAATTAACTTGAGGGACCCGTCAACGTTCAAATCACATGACATAAACGAGTATTGTGCTATTAGTGAATACTGAACAGTTGTCGTAGTTCATACTATCCCTCCGTCCCATAATACATATTACATGTTGATGCCTTATATGTTGCTGTTCTTTCTCTTATTTTGCACAGGTACACAAGAACTTACGCCAACAATCTGACATATGCAACAGTAAAGGTACGTGTTGGATACATGCATGCATGCACCATTGCTTTCAGATTTAACTGTAGTAGTATTTAGGAGAGCTAGCACCAAGTAGAATACAAGTTAACAAATCTTATCAATGAATTGCGTGCACACGTAGGGTGCTGGTCACACAGCCCCGGAGTACATGCCCAGGGAGTGTCTTGCTATGATCGATAGATGGCTTTCTCGTGAACCTCTCTGAGCGATCAACTGATGCCCCGGCACGGGTACAATTCAGATTATTAATGTATGTTGTAACTTTACTAATAGACAAGAGAATAAATAGATATGTAAGATGAAAGATATTGCCATACAGTACTGTGTATTGTATCCCTACGTTCACTTCCATTGAGCTTAAGCTTGCGAAGTAACAGGCTTATGAATTTCGGTGGGAATAAATAAGGTCCGGTTGAAAAAAGCTCTCTATGGAGCATTTCCTCTTACTCCTTCGAAACATCTCGGATGCTTGCATCTCTATTTCTCGAGGGAGGGCTTGCATGTACACTAGTAGAAAAACAACCTTACGTGAGACACATTAGTCCCGGTTCGATTTTAGTCCGATACTAATGATACCACTAGTCCTGGTTCGAACAGCTATGCGTTAGTCCCGGTTCGTGTTGAACCTTTAGTACCGGTTCGTGCCACGAACCGGTACTAAATGGGTGGTGGCAGACTGGAGGCAGGCCGGAGCCCCACGAGCCCCTTTAGTCCCGGTTTGTGTCACAAACCGGGACTAAAGGGGTCTAACCTTTGGTCTCGGTTGGAGACACAAACAGGGACCAAAGGCCAATTTTCAACCGCCCTATCGCATTTTCAGTTTTGAAAAAAACAAAATAAAATGATAAAAACTTCAAAAATTAAAATCCTTCGAGATATAGTTATGTTACTTCATCTAGTAGTTAGGGAAATTTTAAAATATAAATTTCGACATGTTTTGCAAAGCAGTGTTATGAAAAAGTAAACCGACTATATCTTTTGCATACTATGTCGAAAAAACGTATAATATATCAAAATGTTCAGCACGAAAATCCGCATCCGATTTCGACCGCCATAGGCCATTTTGCAAATTTTTATAGAATCCTCAAATTCTAAAAGGAAAAAAAAGTTATGCTCAAATTTCAGTTTTTTTGAATTTTGGTTAAATTTGGTCAAACTACTTATTCAAAAAATATTAGTGTTACTAAAAAATTATTCAAGAATATTAGTGTTACTAAATAATTATTTCAGTATTTTTGAATTTCAGTCAAATCTGGTCAAGCTGCTTACTAAAGAAATATTAGTGTTACTAAATAATCATTGTATTTTAGAATAATAGTTTTAAATTCAAACAGTGAAACGTGTGATCTCATACTCAAGCTAAACTCCTAAGGATTAATAGGATTGACAAGTTACTATTGTTACGAAAACAACAAGTGCTGACTTGGAAACTAGGGGAAATATAACTCAGAAGTTAAGTGTGCTCAGGCTGCAGTAGTGAGAGGATGCGTGACCGGTCGGGAAGTTAGACGATTTGGAATGAGTGGTGTACACTTGAGCAGTTATGAGGGGTTATTAGAGACTAAATCTTCAAAGAATTCAGAAAATTGAAATTCGAAAAAACTTTTTTTTCCTATAAAATTGAAAAAAAAACTTTTAGTCCGGGTTGGTGTTACCAACTGGTATTAAAGGTCTCCCAGACCACGGCGCGGGCTCGTGCCACGTGGTGGGCCTTTGGCCCCGGTTCGTGTTGAACCGGGACTAAAGGTCCCCACCCTTTAGTGCCGGTTCCAGAATCGGGAGTAAAGGTCCTTACGAACCGGGACTAAAAGTCGTTTTTCTGCTAGTGGTAGCCGTTTATTCCTTGACAAATTTTAGCTCATACCTGAAGTGACCGCTGCATATATAATGTTCAACTTCCAGAACTCGCCCAGATTCGCCGCAGCTCATGGCCACCGCTAGCGGGATGCCTTGGCTCTCGTCTTGCGTGGAGGTGCGGAATCCTGGCTGGGCTCACATCACCGACGAGGTGAAGTCTCGTGCTCCATACTACTATACCTAGTAGTGGCGTGGTACAATAGTGGCAGGGAGGCGTGGTGCTACGGATGAAAGCCCTATGCCGGTTCTGTCGGCACCCATGACGAATTGATGATGCCGCCTTCGGGTGTCGTGTTCCTTGGTGGCATCATCGTGAAGCTTCGGCTCCTTGTTTGTCTGTTTCTCTCTGGGTAAATGCCTTAGACCTAGCTTCTAGATCGGATGGTAGAGGCATCTTTTGCGTTGTAACCACTTTGAGACATCGTCTTGAAGTCACTCATTACTGCAGGATGCTGCTAACGCGACACTACGATCAGAAACCCTTTGACAAAACTGTGTGCGGTGCAATAATTGAAAACTGTGGTGTAAAGCCCCGTCAAAAAGGTGCAAAACGTTTGCGATGACGGATGCATCAAACACGGTTCAGATTTTAGTTGCGTGTGTGATGCATGGCATATGGTCCAGCTCAATGAACTGTTTGCGATGAGGAAGAAGAACGGAAACATGCAGCCAGATGAAGGCGTGTGCGATGTACAGCATACAGTTCAATCGGATTAACTGTTTGTGATGAGGCAGTACAACAGAAATGGGCAGCTAGATAAAGGTGTGTGCGATTGAGGGCATACGCTTCAGAAGATTAATTGTTTGCTATTATGCGATAGAACAAAAATGGTCAGTCAGATCAAAGGTGAGTGCGATTGATGCCATACACTTCACACGGATGAACTATTTGCAATTAGCCTCAACAAATAGAAACAGTTAGACAGATAATGTGTGTGCGCTAGAGGGCACACATTCTAATTAAAAGAAGTGTGTGCAATGGTAATAACGAGCGCGTACGGTTCTTGGAACAAGACGTGTGCTGACATTGCCTATTGTGGTGCACCCTGTGGTGCAAACGCCACGTACGCGGCCGAGAAAGCGTGCTCATGTTATGCCGTCCGGGAATAATGCCGCACTTAGAAATTATAGAACCGTCTATAAAGTTTGTGCCTGTGTCCCATCACATTCCAAATTGCAAACCTGTTCACACCAATCAAAACCTAAACGGTTTCCCACTTAGGAGCGTATAAGTACTCGGTTATAAATACTACTACTCCAAGATGACTGCAGATTCCTCCTCAAATCCTCATCCACAAAAATAAACAAGTTATTCATTGTCGTTCCCTTGCATCTGCCATGGCCAGCGTGAATTCTGGGTTGAGAGATTGCCACCAGGGAGAGGCGAGCATGGAAGCGGAAGCATGAGAGATGTCCCGCCTCGCCGCGAAAGCAGCCGACATGTCCCGTCGCCCGGCCGTAGCAGCATAGAGGTCCCACCGCGCCGCTGAGCCAGCACGGAGGTCCCACCGCACCGTCGATGCAGCAGGCTGTTGCGGCCATGCCGCGGAAGCAGCAGAGATGTCCGGTCACGCTGCGAAAGCAGCAGAGATGTCCTCCCGCATCGCGGCAGCCTGGGAAAATGTCTCGCGGTCAGGCGAGGACTCTTACAAGCGCATGCATGTGATCATCCATAGCCAGATGGATCAGATCTCTGGCTGGGCGAGGTTGCAGGACGACATGAAAGCCTCGTTTGAACAGGCTACTGGTGTCATCCGGCAACCAAGGGAGAGCAATGAGAAGCTCCAGGCCAAGCGTGACCTGCTGAGGGTGAAGATCGTCGGAAGTGCGGAGCAGCAGGAGGAGATCACTGCCTTGTTGAAGAGGACCAGCGTCATTGTCGAGAAACTTATGGACGAGAATGTTGTGCTGCGCATGAAGCGCAAAAGGCTGGTGGAGGAATCCGTGGATGCTCTCAAACAGCATATTGAGGACAGGAAAGAGCTCATCGCCGCTCGCCACGGAGACTAGTTCCCGCGGCCTGCAGCAATGCATCAAGAAAGTAGAGATTAGCGAGCCAAATTGTTGTCTTCATTCTTCTTTTGCCCTTGTGTATTTCGGGTGTTGCCGCATGTGGCTTTTTTTTAGTTATGTTCCTAAATATGTAAGACAATTATTATCCACTGTCATCATCCTTATATTCATCATGCTTGCTATAAGTCGTAGTCGATGCTATATAGGTCCGTCGGATCTTACATCAAGATCCGTGCAAAACTTTCTTTTCAGATTTTCATTTTTCTCTCTTAAATCTCGGTCCATTGAGACATAGCCACGCCATGAAACAGGGGCTCGTGCGCCATTAATGGAGACGTTGGGAGGGAGGTGCACAACGGATAGAGGTCAAAGGGCTCTCCTCCCGATGAGCACACGTAGGGGTCTGATCACATGCCTCCCGTACTCAAATAGCTACCCCGCATGGCACCTCCTAAGTAGAACGTGTGGCGGCATGTAATTGCTAAGTAGAACGCCCACGGTTTCAATAATAGTTGTGGTTTCGATCTGTAACATGACAGCACTTGTTCCAAAATGACTTTGTTGATTGTTAATGTGTGCGCCTTTGAAAATTGGGCAGAAAAATTACCACATCATGTTGGTGCCATGTCATGACATCATGCCAAGTTTCATGATTTTCAGGCGTGTTTGGATTTACAAGATTAAAAAAATGAAGTTTCTCAATCTTTCCGGCTGAGCCACGACGCCCAGATGATTGAATTTCATTCTCATTTCTTGCATGGGACCTAGAAATTCACCGAAGGACACACATATGATTTTTCAACCAACTTTGGTGAAGTGGAGCATGTGCTTGTAGTTCAAATTTGAATTATGCACATTAAATGCCTAGAAATTCAATTAATATATAAAAAAGGCCAAACGAACACGAAATAATTCCAAAATTTAGCAGGATACTTCTTTTTGGTCTAATCTTCCTGTGTAAAAAAATTAAGGCGGGAGAAGCCAGTGTACATATGTCATTTCGCACACCGAGGTGACACGTTCCCTCTCGAAACCACGAGCTTTTTTGAGAGAAGCTCCGGTTTGCAAGAAGCTTATACCAAAGTTTGTCCCAATTCGGCCAAAAAAATTACCATGACATGTTGGTGCCATGTCATGACACCATGCCAAGCTTCATGATATTCCGGTGTGTTTTGGATTTACATGAATTAAAAAACCAAATTTCTCAATATTTCCGGCCGAGTCATGACGCCCCGATGTTTGAATTTCATTCTCATTTCTTGCATGGGACCTAGAAATTCACCCAAGGACACACATGTGATTTTTCAACAAATTTTGGTGCACTAGAGCATGTGCTTGTGGTTCACATTTGAATTATGCATATTAAATGACAAGAAATTCAATTAATGTATAAAAAGGCCAAACACACTCAGAATAATTCCAAAATTTAGCATGATACTTCTATTTGGTCTAATCTGCCTGTGTAAAAAAATTAAGGCGAGAGAAGGTAGTGTACGTATGTCATTTCACACACGGAGGTGTCACGTTCCTCTCGGAACCACGAGCCTTCTTGAGAGAAGCTTTGGTTTGCAAGAAGCTTATACCAAAGCTTGTCCCAATTTGGCCAAAAAACTAACCGCAACATGTTGGTGCCATGTCATGACACCATGCCAAGTTTCATGATTTTCAGGAGTGTTTGGGATTTACATGAATTAAAAAAAAACAAGTTTCTCAATCTTTCCGGCCGAGCCACGACGCCCAGATGTTTCTCAATCTTTCCGGCCGAGCCACGACGCCCAAATGTTTGAATTTTATTCTCATTTCTTGCATGGAAACTAGAAATTCACCCAAGGACGCACATGTGATTTTTCAACCAACTTTAGTGCATTGGAGCATGTGCTTGTATTCAAATTTGAATTATGCACATTAAATGATGAGAAATTCAATTAATGTATAAGAAAGTACAAACCAACCCGGAATAATTCCAAATTTTAACATGGCACTCATATAGTTTTATGTTGCCTCTGTAAAAAAACAAGGGGGGAGACAACATTTATTGTCTCGAACACAAAGGTGACACGTCCCCCCTCGGGAACCAGGAGTCTTCTTGAGAGAAGCTCCGGTTTGCAAGAAGCTTATACCAAAAACTTATCCAAATGCGGCCAATTTTTTTACCACAACATGTTGGTGCCATGAAATGATACCATGCCAAGTTTCATGATTTTCAGGCGAGTTTTGAATTTCCATGAATTTAAAAACAAAATTTCTCAATGTTCCCGACCGAGCCACGACGCCCAAATGTTCGAATTTCATTCCTACTTCTTGCATGGGACCTATAAATTCACCCAAAGAAACACATGTGATTTTTCAAAAAACTTTGGTGCACTGGAGCATGTGCTTGTAGTTCAAATTTGAATTATGCACACTAAATGTCAAGAAACTCAATTAATCCATAAAAATGCCAAACGAATCCGGAATAATTCCAAATTTAAACACGAACTCATGTAGTTGCATGTTCACTGTACATAAATATTCTAGCAATTCAAAGACTATCCTTTCCCTCTGCAACACCATTTTCTCTTTCAAAACATAATGAAAAAAATCAGGTATAACACAAACAGATTACTAGAAAGAATCGCGTGGGATGCGATATAAAATATCTTGGCGCACCGTCTTGTCTGGCTTACGCAGGAAGCTTTGTCGTCTACAGTCCACCGCCCCCGCTTGAACCACACTTCTGCGCCAGTTTCTCACGGCACTGAGCAAAAAAAAATGCCACCGCGGAAATATCTATCTCCCCGCCGCCTCCCTCGCACCAAAAGCCACATTTCCACTGTTCCTCCTTGCTTTCCAAGTTCAAACCATCACTGTTGCTTACTGGCAGCTCAACCTCCTCACCGGCGACCCTTCTTCTTGCAACGTCGCCTCCTCACTAGCGACCCTACTTCTTGCAGCACTGCCTCCTCGCCACCGACCCTTCTTCTTGCAGCGCCGCCTCCTCGCTGCCGGTGAGGGAGTCCTGGATTAAGGGGACCTCGGACGGCCGGACTATTGACATGGGCCGGACTGTTGGGCTGTGAAGATACAAGACCGAAGACTCTCTCCCGTGTCCGAATGGGACTCTCCTTGGCGTGGAAGGCAAGCTTGGCGCCCGGATATGAAGATTCCTTTCTCTGTAACCAACTTTGTACAACCCTAGTCCCCTCCGGTGTCTATATAAACCGGAGGGCTTAGTCCGTAGAGACCGAATCATAATCATATAGGCTAGACTTCTAGGGTTTTAGCCATTCCGATCTCGTGGTAGATCAACTCTTGTAATACTCATATTCATCAAGATCAATCAAGCAGGAAGTAGGGTATTACCTCCATAGAGAGGACCCGAACCTGGGTAAACATTATGTCCCCCGCCTCCTGTTACCATCATCCTTAGACGCACAGTTCGGGACCCCCTACCCGAGATCCGCCAGTTTTGACACCGACATTGGTGCTTTCATTGACAGTTACGTTGTGACATCCAAGACAGGATTGATGGCTCGCCTTGTTGTTAAGGATAGTATCACCTCCGGAGGAGCTCTGGCCCCAGGTCAAACCCTCCGGCTAGGCGGCTTTACCATTACCACCCGTTCAGCCGTCGAGCCAACGATGACTTCTCGGGTCATCGAAAATCGCCTCCGTGTTGATACAAAATACTCCAAACAGATGGATCCTACGGAGTTGTTGTCTTTAAACGAACTCCTTGCTTGCATTGCTACCCTGGGGGTCGCCACAGACTACGAACGGATCGGGCTTAAACTCAATCAGAGAGAAATCAAATCTCCACCGATCACCCATCAGGTAGCGGTAATCGAGGAGCCCAACAACAACTCGCCCTCTGTATTGAGGACAAACTATGTTCGGATTGCCGGGCTTGAGGATCCGGATACCCGTCTGCGGAACAACACGCCCTGCCCTCTGAAATTAGAATCGGACAATGGGCCGGAAAAATCAATTGATATCCCGTATCCCGAACTATTGAGTTCGGAAGTTTCTCAATTTCCGGATCCCAGATTGGGTCAGGGTTCGAACTTAAATCCACCCACCCACCCAGATACACGCGATCTTACGTACGTATGATAGCAGTTTCAAGAAACGGTCCATCACTTTTGGGCCAGATTCCTCCTTGTCAAAGACAAGATCAAAGATTTCCGCGAGGAAGACACGATCTCATTATTCTGCAAAAAATTGCACGGACAAAGGAATCCTCAATGCCATTAACCGCAGTCGCGTATTACACTTCGCTGACTTGGCAACCATAGTACAGAAGTACTACACAATGGAAAGCGCCTGGAAAACACAGGCAGCTCCTTGGGAGCCACCAGTTTCCACTCAACCCCTTGTACGAACAAAAAGGATGCACTCTCATAGGTCACCCGATCCAATAGTAAAGAAATCAAAGCCCATTACAGGGCGCGGAACCGTTCTGGAGGGATGGCTCGATAGGCCATGCAAAATGCACACAACACCGGATACCATACCAACCCACAGCCTTAGAGCATGTTGGATACTCCGGCAAGTGGCCAAGAGCAGCGAGGATCTTCTCACCAAAAATACCGCAGACCAACACCCCACTGAAGACGAGGACCTCGGAGTATTGACGGTCTTCGAGACTTTGGCCTCAAACAATAGGCGCAAAAGGGCACTCCGCGGCCTCGCTGAAGCCTGCCAAGTAGCGGCAATAAACCCCTGGAACGACACGGCCATAACTTTCACTATCGATGACGAAACAAAATTCAGGACAGTCCGGGCACCAGCCGCCTTGGTCCTCAGTCCATTCATGGACGGTTTTCGGCTTACCAAAGTGCTCATGGACGGCGGCAGGCAAGGTTGGAAAAGGCGGTAGGCGTAAGCAAGGCGGTTGGCCTTCGCCTAGTGCCTAGGCAGTGCCTAAGCGCCCTAGGCGTGGCCTAGGCGGTAATATAGTTTTTACTCATAGTGTATTTTTGATTATTATATGGTTGTTGATATTAGTTTAGGGCATATAAATAAGTTAGTTACCATCTACTACCATTGGAATATTACCCGTTCGGCATGTCAGTGCAGTATGTGGCATGATTTCTTGCTTCGGTGGACAATTCATTGCTTTCCCTGCCTAGACCTCCATTCATGCCCTAGGCGAGGCGTTTGGCCATTGCCTAGTGCCTAGGCGTCCCTAAGCGCCTCCTAGGCACTACCTTTTCCAACAGAGGCGGCAGCGGACTCAACCTCATTTACGAGGAAACTCTCAACAAAATGGAAATAGACAGGAGCTGCATTGAGCAAAGTAGCACGACCTTCAGAGGAACCATTCCCAGTCAGGAGGCGCAATGCGCGGGAAAAATCACACTTGATGTAGTATTCGGCATGCCAGAGAATTATCGGTCCGAAGAGATAACCTTCCAAGTGGCCTCTTTCAACAGTGGATATCACGCCTTATTAGGGCGAGATGCATTTACACACTTCCAAGCTATAGCTCATTACGGGTACATGAAGCTCAAGATGCCCACGACCAATGGTATTATCACTCTTGCCAATGATCCAGACATAGCACTCCGCGCCGAAAACAAAACCGCAGCCCTGGCCCTCGAAGTATTGTCTCGAGCCCTCGCGGACGAAGAGTTAACCGCGCTATGCTCCACGGTGGATAGGGACAACGTGATCCTCGACAAGCCACCCAAATCCACCTCCTTTATACAAGTAGACGAAATAGTCAAATTTCAACTCCACCCGACGACCCCAAGAAAACAGCATCAATCGGGGCACAGCTGGACCCAACGGTTGACACCGTGCTATGAGAATTCCTGCGCGAGAACTGGGACATATTCGCCTGGCACCCTTCTGATATGCCGAGAATCCCACGCAGGTTGTCCGAACATAGCTTAAACATACTGAAGGGATATAAACCAGTCAAGCAAACACTGCGGCGCTTTTTCGAACCCAAACGACAAGCTATGGGGGAGGAGTTAGCCAAGTTAATCGAGGTCGGATTCATCAGAGAAATAAAACACCCGGACTGGCTGGCAAACCTGGTGATGGTACCAAAGAAGGATAAATCTTGGCGCCTATGCGTCGATTTCAAGGACCTCAATAAGGCCTGCCCTAAGGATGCATTCCCCCTCCCTCGCATCGATCAGATTATTGATGCTACAAGAAGACACGACTCGCTGTGTTTCCTTGATGCATACTCTGGATACCATCAAATCAAAATGAAGGAGTCCGACACAGCCGCAACTGCATTCATTACCCCACATGGGCCGTTCTGCTTCAACACTATGCCCTTCGGACTTAAAAACGCCGGTGCCACGTACCAACGCATGATTCAAACATGCCTGGAGAAACAGATCAGCCAGACAGTTGAAGCGTATGTAGATGACGTCGTCATCAAAACTAGGCATGTCGAGTCATTAATAGACAATTTGCGTCTCACATTCGACAACCTCCGTACATATGACATCAAGCTCAATCAGAAAAAGTGTGTTTTCGGTGTTCCCGCTGGAAAACTGCTGGGCTTCATCGTTTCCAATAGAGGAATTGAGGCGAACCAGCTAAAATCTGAGCTTTGTCACAGTTGGCTATGCCAACAGGCCTTAAACATGTCCAAAAATTATCCGGATGTGTGGCAGCTTTAAGCCGCTTTATCTCCAGACTAGGAGAAAAAGCATTGCCACTTTATCGCCTTCTCCGACGCACCGATCACTTCGAGTGGACGGACGTAGCAACGACCGGACTGGAACAAATAAAGTCTCTCTTACCGAGCAACCCAACCTGTCTGCTCCGAATGTCGGCGAACCCATGTTATTATACATATCAGGAACACACCAGGTCGTGAGTGCGGTGCTCGTCGTCCAACGAAAGGAGGACGGACACAAATTCCCACTTCATAAGCCGGTATACTACGTATCCACTGTCCTCACACCATGCAAATCCCTGTACCCTCATTACCAAAAAATAGCATACGCGCTCTTCATGGCATCCCGGAAGCTACGACACTACTTTCAAGAGTGGTCAATCATGGTGGCCTCCGAAGTACCACTCAATGATATCATAAACAACAACTATGCCATGGGCCGGATTTCCAAGTGGGCCATTAAGCTCCTCCCATTCGACATAACATACAAACCGCACCGGGCCATTAAATCCCAAGTGCTGACCGACTTCATCGCGGAATGGACAGAGGCCGAACTCCCTAAAGAGTACGGCACATATTCCAACTGGGTCATGCACTTCGACGGCTCCAAAATGCTGGTGGGCTTAGGAGCGGGCGTTGTGCTAACATCCCCACTGGAGATATAGTTCAGTACGTACTCCAAATATTATACACAGACTCCAACAATGCAGCCGAATACGAGGCTTTATTGCATGGTCTTCGGATGGCTGTCTCCATGGGAATACAACGCCTGGAAGTGCACGGGGATTCAAACCTTGCAATATCTCCAATAAATGGAGACTTCAATGCCAAAGATCCAAAAATGGCGGCTTACCGTAATGCCGTTCTCAAAATGTCGGCTCGGTTCAAGGGGCTAGAGTTTCATCATGTGGCTCGAGAAAGTAATCAAGCGGTGGATGTCCTTGCTTGCATCGGTGCCAAGCGCGACCCCGTCCCACCTAACATCTTTCTGGAAAGGCTCTTCAAGCCATCTATGATGTGGCAAGGGGAGAGCGGCAATACCAGTCTGGATCCGACTATAACCCCAGATTCCGAACATACAGATATCAATGGGGGCTCAGCCATCGAAATAACACCATCGGCACATCTTATCATGGCAGTCATTGCCCCATGGACCGAACCCTTCTTGGCCTACCTTAATAGGCGAGAACTCCATGAGGATTAGAATGAGGCACGCTGCATTGTTCGGCGCTCGAAAGCCTACAAGGTTCACGACGGAGAACTCTACAAGAAAATTTAAAGCGCTGCATTGGTCACCACGCCGAAGCTCGGGCCCTTGTAAGCAAGGCCTTCCGTACAGGTTTCTATTGGCCAACGGCCCGAGCAGATACAGAGGACCTTGTCCAACATTGTGTTGGATGCCAGCTTTTCGCCAACCAAAGCCATATGCCACCCACCGCTCTACAAACAATCCCCATCACTTGGCCTTTCACGGTCTGGGGGCTTGATATGGTCGAACCCCTTAAGGGAGGAAGCCATAAGAAAAAATATTTGTTGGTCATGGTGGTTAAATTCACCAAGTGGATAGAGGCCAAACCAGTTAAAACGGCCAAAGCCGGACCAGTGATAGACTTCATATCCGGTGTTGTGCACCGTTATGGTGTTCCAAACAACATCATCACCGATAACAGCTCCAATTTCACACCGATGAGGTGAAAACCTGGTGTGTTAATCTGGGCATTAAGCTCGATTACGCCTCCATCTATCACCCCCAAACAAACGGTCAAGTCGAATGAGCCAATGATCTTATTATGAGCGGCATTAAGCCCAAACTAGTGCGGTCTTTGAAAGAATCAGACAAGCATTGGGCCGAGGAGCTCGACTCCGTACACTGGGGGCTGCGGACCACGCCCAATCGCACTACCGGATATACACCTTTCTTCATGGTGTACATCGCAGAGGCTATGTTACCCTGCGACATTATTCATGACTCACCTCGAGTGCGCATGTATGAAGAGAGAGAGGCCGAGCTTGATCGGCAGGACAGCTTAGATGCCCTGGAGGAGGAGCGCGACGTCGCAAAAGCCCGTTCCACATTTTATCAACAACATGCTTGCAGATATCAAAGCAGAGAAGTATGGGCAAGACTTATAATGTTGGCGAACTCGTTCTGCGCTTACCAGAGAAGAAAAAGGACAAACTCAAGCCCAAGTGGGAGGGTCCCTTCATCATTAACAAAGTTCTCACTGGAGGAGCGTACCGCGTGCGTGATGCATCAGATAATCGCATAGAGCCGAACCCATGGAACGCGGCCAGACTCCGAAGATTCTACGCCTAGCGCCGAACTCTTTGTTCATCTCCTTCCCCCATTTTTTGGTTTCCTTGTTTATTTTTTCCTCTCTTTTCACTTTTACTTTTTTAGCCTTAATGCTTTCGTGCGGCTAAACCACGAACTACGACGTATACATCTCCAAACATGTATGTCCATTATACCTGGGGGCTTCTTGTATAGAAGCTTGTTATTATTATTATCCGAGCATTAAAGCTCATCACATACGTGTCTTTTCCTCGTATGTACCTTCACTTCGCCATTATATGTATCGATATGACTTAAGTTTTGGCCAAGCTGGGTTGCCCGGCTGTTGTGCTTATACCCTATGTTCCCATTAGTTCGGTTAGGGAATAAAAGGGAGCACCTCTGCGATTGTTACTGCTGGGTCATCTGGATGTATACCTCAGACTGGGTGAAGCCGAAAGCTAGCGTTCTTAAGGATATATTCGGTCGGCGGAGTAAAGATGTTTTTACTCATTACAATATGAACCCCCAGATGTTACATATACTGTGATTTTTCAATCACAGTCGGACATGCACGTTAATGCATGCTCACCCAGGGAAAGGAACCCTTAATGGAACTATTCTCTCTGGAAGATTTTCTTACCATCACAATGTAATATAACATAGCGAGCTGGATACTTGTGTATTCAAGCAACTATCACCCCTACGTCTGGTTTCCATGCATACCCTGGTTTATTCAGCCACTCAGGTATTCGGAAACACTCTGCACCTTAGGGTCCAGAGGTCGAAGCGAAAAGGTCTGCCATGAAAATTATTTTACAATCCGACTAGGGACAAATATGTCAAGGAAAGTACATAGTCAGTTGGACTCAAAAATTTCATCTTCTATACCGTCCAACAGGTTGTCTAGCTTACAATCATGTTGAGAATATTCTGCGGCTACTTTTACCTGGTCATATACCAAACTAACAGGAATTTCTTTCCCATCTGACCCTAAAGGTCCGACCCGGGCCATATGATTCATATCAAGCTTGGAATACTGTGTTTTCACCATGTCCCAGGCTTCTCGCGCACCTTCCCGGCAGGCCGATATTTTCCATAATCGGAAACACCGCCGTGCTCCCTTAAATAGTTGTACAAGCTCCTCCATACTTCCTGGAGGGGGGAGGATGGCCATAAGGCCTTGGAAACACTTCACATCGCCCTTCGAGCTCGCTCGTGCATTTGCGACAGCTCTTGTAGCAGATCGGCCGAAGATCCGGACATCTCCCCTTCGGAACGGCCAGTCAGCATACCTACAGACATAACTCTGTCAGTTCCTTTCCTCGCCGAATTACACGGAGGTAAGTTTGAACACATACTAAATATGTCACCCTGCAGCCTCTTATTTTCCGTCACAGAGTCAGCCAGCTGGGCCCGCACATCTTTCAGTTCTTCGTGCAGCTGGGTGTTGGAATCCTGGAGTTTGTTTTTCTCCTCCCTGACCCGTGTAAGTATACGCTCGCCCACGACCAATTGCCTTTTGGCTTCTTGTTCACCCACTTGTGCCACTTCCGGTGCTTCTCTCGGATGATCTGACGATCCTGCCATAAGATACACAACTGTGTTAGCATTGCTGGTATATAATTCCGTTTTACTCGATGGAGGCACACATTACCAGATGATGCCTTCTTGGATTTCTCCAGTTCGGATGTCGCAGAGGCTAGCTGGGTCCGACACTTTTCCAGCTCTTGAGATAACAGGTTGTTCTTCTCTGTAAGCACCTGGTTTTACAATGATCCTTAAATCAGCTGAATCAATTGCTTCATGTCTCGGGGACTACTGGTATATAATTAGCATTATTATCAGGTTTATACAATGCGAGCTCACCCGCATATCTTTCAATTATTAGTCCGTGGCTCTGGCAAGCCCGTCTCGAGCAGCTCGGATGTATGCATCAGCCAAGTTGAAGGCATTAAATGCCTCTTTGTTAAAGCCGGGGTCGCAAAGAGCAGCCTTCCGGCGCCGATGGTTCTAGATGCTCTCCACTGCTACCTCTTGAGCATGCGTTGGTTTTTCCCTTGAAGAGGAAAGGGTGATGCAGCAACGTAGCATAAGTATTTCCCTCAGTTTTGAGAACCAAGATATCAATCTAATAGAAGGCTCCTGAAAAGTCCCATGCACCTACACAAACAAACAAGAACCTCGCAACCAATGCGATAAAGGGGTTGTCAATCTCTTCACGGAAACTTGCGACAGTGGGATCTGATAGAGATAATATGATAAGATAAATATTTTTGGTATTTTTATGATATAGATTGAAAAGTAAAAGATGCAAATAAAACTCGATGGGAAACTTATATGATAAAAGATAGACCCGGGGGCCATAGGTTTCACTAGTGGCTTCTCTCAAGATAGCATAATTATTATGGTGGGTGAACAAATTAATGTCAACCAATTGATAGAAGCATAGTTATGAGAATATCTAGGCATGATCATGTATGTAGGCATCATGTCCGCAACAAGTAGAACGACTCCTGCCTGCATCTACTACTATTACTCCACACATCGACCGACTCCTGCCTGCATCTAGACTATTAAGTTCATAACACTACTAGAAAAAGAGCTATTAGTGGCGCACCTGTTTTTGCTATTAATGGGGCACTACAGGTGCGCCACTATTAGTGCGCCACTATTAACACGCCACTAGTAACAAATAGTAATGGCGCACCTCTGGTGTGCCACTAGTATACCAGATAATAGTGGCGCACCACACAGTGCACCATTACTATCTCCACCAGTGCGCCATTACTATGCCTCCTAGGGGGGCATATTTACCATGTGCTCTAGGTTACTAATGGCGCACTTTTAGATAATGCGCCACTATTGTGTTTATTTCAGTGTGCCACTAAAGTGCAATATGGTGCGCCACTACTACGAATATTAGGATTTTTTTTCTTTTCTGATATTTGCACAGGTTACAAAATACATTACTGCACAGAATATAAACAGCACAACATATAAACAGCAGATTTGTCGAATACAATAGAAGATTAGTCTCCGAATACAATTCATCATATTAGTCTCTAAATTCAAAATATCGAACAAAGTTAGAACAATACAAGTCTTGAGACCGCGAGTAGCGAATTTGTCTTCACATTACAAGTCGATATCGATCATCTAAACTACCATCACATAGAAGAGAGCTGCGGTCACGATGAGCATCATCGCGATGAAACTGGTCTTCATCCGGTTCCTCCTCCGCTCCCTCCTCTCTCCCGCTAGATAGCGCGCGTACCTAGCTTCTGCCTCCGCCCTAGTGGTGTACCCTTTGTAACTGTTACCGCTGAAACAGTGAACCTGTCTCCGACACTCCTCCCAGTCGTCGTAGACTCCGGGAACCTTACCCTTGTACACGACATACGATGACATCTCTAGGGTACACTACAGACAATACATAAGCAATATATAAGTATGCAACAAAAGGATCAGAAGAGAAAAGCAACACATTAATAGCACAATTCATGGTCCTACTAATAAATAGCATCGATTACATATAAGTTGAACGACTGTCCAAACTAAAGAGACATAAAAGTTCATTAAAGTTTAATTACAACATGAGCTAATCGATATTCCAGAACTACATAGCATCAATACTTTTGACTCGACTCAGACCAGAGCGTGGATGAAGCCGCCGTCTATCGTGATGGTCATGAATGTGTGGTCGTTGTTGGCCTGCATTTGTAGCATTGTATCTATTTCACTGTTGGATGGTTGATATCTGAGGTAGAACTGCCCCGAGGTACGAAGGACATCTTGATAGATGATTTCCGCAAACTCTGACTGGATGCGAAAGAATTCTTGTCTGATGTCCGCGTCCTAGATTGCCGACAAGCATGCGGCCCAATCTTTGAGATTAGTTGGTAGCAGAAGGTGATTACGGTCCCGTACGATCGCCCGCATGTGATGGAGGGTGTAGTAGGAATCCTTCTGACTGCCAGGCGGCTGCTTGACGCAGGGGAACGTCGTTACGTGGGTGAACACGTGCTTGCCGTACCTACAAATTTGCCTCTTGAAGGTGCCTCCAGATTTGGCGTAGCCGGGGAGAGCATCATCAAGAACTTTCTTGATATTTGTGTAGTCTTTCTTCGACTGACGGTCCAAGTCGAAATACGTGGCCATGGAATATTTCGGGCTTAAGAGGATGAGTGTGGAATGTGTGTCACTGCACGAAACACGGAATGTTAGAAAAAAAAGAACGATCGCAATCTAAGAAATCATATGTTATGGGGCGGTGAGGCGATGACTTACTCTGGAAAGTAAGGCACGAGGAAGTTATCCTTATCTGCATTCGCCAGAATGACGCCTTCAAGGTATGAACTCGTGACTTGTCGGTCCCCAGTGCTGCCCAAGATCTTGGCACACACGTAGAAGGGGCCGACTATCACGATGTCCGGGGTCTTGTCTCTAATGATCCACATCTCCATACTGAGCGAAAATAGCCGAATGAAGGTGTAGTGTAGCAGATGAAGGTTAAACATAGCGAAGATGTCATCAAACCGCTGGACGATCATATCCCCGATGGTGCTATCGACAGAGCCCTTGCCCTCTGGCACCTTGGCCATGAAAACCGGGTATGCCACATCATTCTCGGAGAGACGCTGCTTCTCCAAAGAAAGAACACTGTCATGCAGACTCCGCATAGCACCGGTTGCAGCATTGAGTAGATTAGTCGGTATCATCGGCCTACCCACCACATGCACCCTCCTCGAGATATCCTTAGGTGAAGGTGGCCCGTCCTAAGCATGGATCATACTCGGTGCCGGCTGGCTGGCACCCTTGTTAGTCTTTCTTTTCCGTCCCTTCTTCTTTTGCTGCTACAATGGGATCGAGTTCTGCTCAAAAACCACCTTCTTGAGTGTGTTGGGACTGATAATATTTCGCACCTCGGCTATCTGAGGCTCAGTGAAGGCGGCAGCTAGAGGCGTCTCCTGAGAACTGAACGCCAAACGACGCCTGTTGCAATTGGGTTTCTCCGTGGTACCAGCTATTTCGTGATCGTCTTTTGCAGGGTTGAGTTCTTGAGAAAGAGGCCCCAAGAATTTGTCACCGTACCCATGTTCGCTGAAGTACTTATTGACGTTCGTAAATGTACCGTCGTTGTCGTCGTTCGGATCCTATGCCATATGCATGTCTGGATCAGCTGACGATGGTGGCGTTGCGGCGGTCTTGCCATGGCTTGGCGCCGGCACGATTGGCGGTGTTGTCTGTGGGGTAGTGTCCCCCGCCCCCAAACGAATCTGGCTCTTCAGCCAAAGCATGTTCCAGCTTATGCAGGCGCTGAGGGTCATCACATCATCTTCGCCAGCCCCAGGGGGTCGATACGGAGGTAACAAGTCGTCGCAGCCCCGCAGCACCCGAACCAGTTGAACCCTATACACGGTGGGTCGCATCAGAGTACCGCGGAACACGCGGCTACCCAGTTGAACGATTCTAGCCTTGGTGACATCGATCAACTCGCCGTCCACGAAGTGCAGGAGAGTGCATGGAACATCGGCGACACCCTGCGAAAACATGTAGGGCGTCAGGGATGCCCAGTCAAAGGCAAGGAGATGAAGTCATCGGTTGAGGCTTAGTTACCGTGATGGCGTCGAGCTCGGCTAATGTCGAGGCACCGCCAACGGCGGGCGTGCAAGTGACGGAGGGGCCGCTTGCTGCCGAGGTGTCGGCCGGCGTATTCTTCCCACACCCGAGTGCATTAAGCTCCAATGTCGGCGCCGGCGCCGGAGACACCAATGCAGCCTCTGCCAGAGACATCAATGGCACCGGCGCGTTGTGCGAGTTGCTGCCCGTGAAGCTGGGAATCGGGGGCGGCCCCTGTTGGCTGCCCGCAATCCATGCCTGCAGCCCCTGAACCAATGTAGGCATAATAATGGTGATCATCGCTCCCAGTTGGTCTCGCACTTGCTCTTGGACTATCTCCGGAATTCGCGCCACTTGTGCCTTGAGTTCTTGAACCTCGTGCTCCTAGCTTTCCGAGCTGGTCTTTCTCTCCTTTCGCCCAGCCGTATAGTATTTCGACCATTTCGTGGACAAGCCTTTGCCGGCCACACGGCCAGCTGACGACGGCTTACTGAAATTATCCTTGTTTTTCGATACGTTCAATGCCCTATTTAAAGTGGTGTCCCAAGGGGCAGTCAGGGACCCTGCGCTACTACTTTTAGTTTCCTGTGGAAGGAACGTGAACCATTTAGAAATTTGGCTTCATTAATTAGAATGCAACCATATGGAGCTAATTACACGGGGGTGTAGTCCTTACCAGAACAAGCTCAGGCGTCTTGGTCTTCGGATCCGTGGTAAGCTCCTTTGTTACCGGGTCCATCTTGTACCGGGCCCTGACATAGTTCTTGGTCTACTTGTCACCGTATTTATCGAAGAGGGGCGGTAGGCCTTGCTCGGCACGCTTCGCGTCCTCCTTGTCCCATATAGATTCCGTCACTCTGTAACCGCCGGGACCGAGTTTGTGGACCCCCTAAGTTCAAGTCCCGCATATCTTTCCCCCACTGACTTGATTCCGCGGATGCGTTGCTCTCGCACTTGATCTTGAACTCCTGGTAGTAAGCTTCGTTGATCGAAATATTTTTCTCCTTAATCTTCTCATAACTATCACCACGTAGAATCCTATGCCTCACCGCGGCTCTCCAAGTAGACAGGGTCGTGCTCATCTTCGTGAGGGCGGCATTGTTCACTTTATTCCCTGAGAGGCGTGTGTTTGCAGAGTCACCAGAGAACTTCTGTCGTTCGTGCAACTTCGTGGAGAGGAGGTTGCGCAAATTCCCTCGGTCACGATGCCTTAGGTTCTCGGTGTTGATCGAGATGGTGCTCCAGAGAATGCACCCGGGTTGTCCCGCGTACCCACTGACTAATTCTTTGGGTGCCATTGGATACCCACTAGAGGACACTTCAGTAAATTCCTCCTTGACAGAGCCGAGCACGTTCGGGCGCCGGTCCTTCCAGTGCCTCTTCGGTTGGCTGCCATCTGTGTGTGTGTTGCCATCAACAGTGGTGGCATCCTCGGCACCACCATCAGTGGTGTCATCCCCGACGCCACTAGGGGTTGTGTAGTCGGGATCGGTGTCTTCCGCGGTGTCCTCATAGCAGTGAGGTTCTTCCTCCATCTCCTGGGACAGCTCCCAGAATGCCTTGCCCGAACCGCCGGCCTCATCGTTGTGGGCCATGTTCGCTCTAAATAGGAAAAAAGTTTGGTCAAAAAGTTGGTTATTGTCAAGCAACAAGATCTCTAAGTTGACCAAATAACCTAATTCTCGAGGAATGTCGCCAAAAAGCTGGTTATTGTCAAGGAACAATTGAGAGATGTTTGTGATACTGCCTAGTTGTTTTGGGATGGAACCTATTACTGTGTTGTTGCTAAGGTCCAAGTCCACGTTCTCAAGGTAACCTAGTTCTTGAGGGATGTGTCTAGAAAGTTGGTTGCTGCAAAGATACAATGTTGTGAGTTTGGTCAAATTGCCTATGTTGTTTGTGATATCGCCTTGGATCTTGAAGGCACTGTTGCATGATGCAGTGGTACAGCGAGCATGGTACCTCGTATTTGCAAGCTAATTTTCTAGCTTGTAACACTAGGATTAGTAGCTTAATTAATCGGCTAGTCGGTCATATGGTGGTATAATTAACTTGTTTTAATACTGGCCAGTCATGTGGAGTATACTAGCTCACTGGGTGCCCATAAAGATTCCCCGGCCGTATCATTTGATTAATTAGTAAGTAAGCAATTGATCTAGCTAGCATTGCCATGCCGTGCATCCACCTTTACCAAGTGCAAGCAACTGATATGATACAGATACAGATAGATACCGACAATTAGTTATTGTTATCATCTAAGATAATTTAATCAGGGAAGTGGCAATGGATTTGTGCACAAGCTAAGACAGTGGCTTCCATGCAACCCACAAAACACAAAGGAAAAGGGGTGAAAAGGGGGAGATGGTTAGCTTTGATGAGCATGCAGCATCTTCCTAACCCCCTTCTTCTTGTCTCCTCTCACTATCTCTCTCACCCACATGGCAAGCAAGGGTGTCTAAGTGTGTGAAAAAATACTAAACTAATCCAACCACTAAAGTACTAGATCACTAATATTGTATAATCTTTCTATAGCTTTGTATATATGTATGGCTCCAATGGGTGCCACTGCCATGCATCCCTCTCCTATCATTTAATCATGATTAGCCCATCATTTTGACCAGAGATTAGTTTTGATTAATTAATTAACTAGTGTGTGCCACAGCAGAGCACAGATCTCCATCTAGCTGGTATGAGTAGCTTTCCATGTTGATTAATTTTTGTTTCGGTTGAGAATCGGGCACCTTCTAGGTCAAGAAAATTGGGTATGACCTTTGCCTAATTTTCTTGACCTTGGAGTGCCCATTCTCAACCGAAATGGAAATTAATCAACATTTCAGGAGAAAGGGGTATGAACAAGCAGATTTTACTCTAGAGAGTTCTTGCAGGTGTGTATGAACTACAGCAGCAACAACAGATAACAATACAACAGCAGCAGAATAACAACACAACACAACAGTAGCAGCAGCAGCAGATAACAACACAACAGCAGCAGAACTTTAACCAGCAACAGCAGATAACAACACAACGACAGCAGAATAACAACTTGTTATTCCTCTAAAGTCGACAGCAACCAACCATATCTCGGTTCAGCATGAACTACCTATTCAGTCAAAATTTTGACAACAGGAGGGGATCCCTAACTACAAGCACGCTGATGACTAAAATCAAGCAGAAAATTAACTATACTGCACAAGGCATAAGGTATACCTAACCAAGATGTATAAATAACAGGGCGAAAATAAATAAAAAAACAAAAGAGAATAAGTGATTAATAACACATACCTGAAGCCTCACCGAGTGCACCTCCAAGAAAGCAGAGAAAACCCTAACACTCACACCACCTCAAAATCAAAATCCCTACAAAAGATCTCAAAATCAACAAACAAAACTCAAAATAGATGGCTATATCTAACCCTAGTTGAGTGCCCACAACATGAACTACAGAAGATTCAAATTACAATACAATTCGAAATGTTGCTTAGAGACTATCAATAAAACATTCTAAGTAGTCACACAAGACCCATTTTCTTGCCATAGATGGGCACAGAGCAAGACATTCAGTGCTAGCACCTTTTGAATTAAGATAATGGCAACCAAGGTCACTGGTGAGAAATCTGACCAGATCCCAAAAAATACATTCAACACTAAATAACATAGCAATGATACAAAGAAAGCATGTGCATATTTCAGTAACGAAATCAACCACTGACCGAAAGAAGCATATCTAAATCACATTAAAATAGATTGATACAATCAGGAGGAAATTGAGAATCCTGAACTGAACTCTACCATGAACTGTAACAGAACAACCCCATGACCACGAACAGTCGATAGATCAAGATCTTTATTGTACCATCTAAATAATTCCCTGAAGAAAAGTTAAGAGGGACTAACTGAGAGCACCCAGCTAGCTACAACCAAGCTCTGTCATGCTACGTGATGAAGAAGAAAAAATCATGCGAGACTGGGTATCTCCATTGCCACTTGACAGTCTGCCCAACATTTGTCAGCTCAAATAAACTCCAGCAAATACTAAATTGAAACCGGAGAGCGGCAAAGGTTGAAGCCACAGCCAATCAGATCCACCCAACAATTTCGTTACTCATCCCTCTTTTCGAATAAATTCAGAAACATGACAGGTTTTGCTACTTTAAGGCTAATTACTATTCTTGGTCTTGTCATGTAGAATCTAGTGCATGTTAAATCAGATGAGAGCCGAGCCCAAATTGAGGCGACAACGTCTTTCCCAAATACAGTAGGAATTTGCCATGTTGTCTAGTAAAACTCTGATAAACAAAATCGAACAGCAACTCTCGTAGTTTTGGTGCAGTCATCAATTGCGAGAGGGGAGTGAAAACTGCAGGATTAACTAAGTGGTGGATCCTATAATTGTTGGAGATTCCTGGCATCGGACGGTATGGAGATGGGGGCAGCGGAGGGCGGAGGAGTGGAGGGGGACCTCACTCACCTGGGGGCTAGCGCGCCGGAGTCAGGGAGGGGCGGGCGGCGTAAGGACGGAGCTCGGTCGGGGCAGCAGTCCTCCTTGATCTGTGGTGGCTTGAGGAGCTCGGTCCGGGCGGCGGCCCTCCTCAATCTGCGGCGGCGCTCCTCCCTGGCCCGTCGTAGCAGCAGATCTCCAGTCCTCCGGGGTGCTCCTCCCTGGTACTCACGGCTGCGAGGCGCTGCTACCCTCCGCGGCGATGGCGCTCGGCTTCTCGGACCCGCCTCTTCGCGCGAGAGCAGGGAAGCGCGAGGCTTTCTGGGCTTTGGGGGAGAGGAGAGGGCGGAGAGGGCGAGGGGAAGCGTGAGGGGGCAAGTAGGGAGGGGAGGGCGGACGGCGGTGGAGCGGGCGGTGACGGTGGGCGGCGGGCTCCCGCGGGGTCGTCAGGTTAGGTGTGGGGAAGGTGGATCTGGCGAGGGAGGGAGAGAGGCCAGAGGGAGAGGGGAGCAAGTGGAGTGGGGGGAGGGTTAGCAGTGGCGCACCTTTTAGGGGTGCGCCATTACTAACTTTTTTTGAATAGCAATGGCGCACCTTCCCCTGGTGCGCCATTACTAACTTTTTTTTTGGATAGCAATGGCGCACCTTCCCCTGGTGCGCCATTACTATCTTTTTTTTGGATTTTTAGTTGCATCTAATATATTTTTAGAAAATGACAATCAAATTTGAAAACAATTATGAATGTGAAAAAATATCATCAAATTTGAAAACATTTACGAAAAAATATGAATATGAAAACATTTATGAATATGAAAAAATATCATCAAATTTGTTATTTGAAAATATATTTTTGGATTTTTAGTTGCATCTAATAAATTTTTTAGAAAACATTTATGAATATGAAAAAAAATCATCAAATTTGAAAAAATATTCATGAATTCAAAAAGTGCCCATGAAATTTAAAAATATTCGTGAGTTCAAAAAATATTAACAAATTCAATACTTTTTGTGAGTTAGAAATTCAATACTAGAATAAGCATAAATAAAAATTGGTATACCAGAATAAACATAAATAAATATTCATGAGGACTAGAACAGAAGAAATGTCATTTCCATATGTCGAAATACAATCGAGAAATGAAGACTACAATTTAAACACAATTGATCTTAGCTCGCTATCTTTTCACAATCTTCTTGCCCTTCTTTTTCGCAAATAGAGTTCTTCTCTTGAACGGACGTCCTTTAGGTAGGGTGGTCCTGCTTCTTGTTGTGGTGTATGGTATTTCATCCTCGTCGTCATGTTCCATCTTCGGGTCGCCGTACTTGTCGAAGTCTTGCTCATTGGCGACTCCAACCATTCCGATGATCTTTCTTTTGCCTCTCCTCACGACAACACGACTGGGCTTTGACGGGTCGGTAATGAAGAAGCATTGGTCCATTTGGGAAGCCAGTGCCCATGGCTCATTTTTCGCGGTGACGTTTGCGCCCGCGGTCTTGGATTTGGCTTCGGGTATAACCATGGTGGTGAAATACCGGTCTTCTTTTAGGACGCTCTTGGCCCATCTGACATGGACCATCGGGACCTTCTCTCTAGCGTAGCTCAGCTCCCAGATCTCCTCAATCCTTCTGTAGTATCTGTCCTTGTCATTACCGGTGTAGGATTCCATCGTTAACCCGGAATTCTGATAATAATCGCTCTTCATGTCCTTTTCCTCGGTGTAGAATGTGTAGCCATTGACATCGTACGCCTCATAGGTCATCAGGTTGTGCTCGGCGCCCTGTGACAAGGCGAATATGAGTTCTTCTTCCGCGGAAGGATCCTCATGTAAAGGGTACAACAGAAGCTTCTCCTTGAACCTACGCATGAAACATGAGTTGTGCTCTTTGATTATATCTCCGTCCGTCCTCTGTTGTCCTCGGTCATTGTACGTCTTCTCAATAAAGGTTTTATGCTCTACCAACCAAGGATCGACCACGTCTATGTGTTGTAGCGCGACTAGGTTTGCTCTTTCACAGTCGGCGAGTCGACCCTTGAAGTCGACATACATTTCACGGCGACCCTCGCGGTGACCCCGTCCAGCGAGTCTACCGAGGTGCCTGTTGACGGGTAGACCAATGGGGTTCTCGATGCCTAGATAATTCATGCAGTAGGAGATGCACTCTTCGGTCAGAAAGCCCTTGGCTATGCTTCCCTCTGGATGTGACATGTTCCGAACGTATCCTTTGATGACACCATTCATCCTTTCGAATGGCATCATGCTGTGCAGGAACGTCGGCCCGAGTTGGATGATATCCTCCATGATATGGACCAGCAGATGCACTATAACATCGAAGAATGCGGGAGGGAAGTACATCTCAAGCTCGTATAGTATCACCACGATCTCTTCCTGTAGCCTTCTGAGTTGCCTCACGCCAACCGACTTCCGAGAGATGACATCAAAAAAGTTGCATAGGCCAAATAGAATTTCACGAATGTACGCGTCCATGATCCCACGGATTTCAACTGGAAGTATCTGCGCCATCAGCACGTGATAGTCGTGAGACTTCATCCCGCTGAACTTCTGCTTTGCTGAGTCTAGGTATCTGCTTATATTCCCCGCGTAACCGTAAGGAAGTTTTACTCCTACGAGGTAGGTGAAAAAATGCTTGATCTCCTCCTAACTTAGAGTGAAGCACGCGGGAGGGCAGTCTTTTCCGATCTTCTTGGCCTTTTTGCCTTTGCGACGACTTCCCGTGTCCTTCACCTCATCATCATCATCATCATCATCATCATTAGCGTGAAGCTCCTCCCTAATGCCCATTGATTTCAAGTTTGCCCTTGCTTTCGGCCCATCTTTGGTCCTCTCTGGCATGTTGAGCAGGGTACCAAGCAAACTCTCGCACATGTTCTTCGTGGTATGCATGACATCAAGGCTATGAGGCACACGGAGGATCTTCCAGTACGGCAAGTCCCAGAAAACAGACCTGGTTTTCAATACCTTCAGCAACGGCTCTGGCGCCTTTCACTTCTTTCCCGACTCCGGGCACTCTTTCCAATTTTTCAACAGCTCATCTATTTCCTCGCCGCTCCTCGTACGCGGGCGTCTTCGGGGTTCGGTTTCACCATCGAACAGATCCATGCGTTTTCTCCATGAGTCATCATCGCGAAGCCACCTTCGATGTCCCACGAACATGGTTTTCGAAGACCCGGGATCTCTATCTAGCTGGTGATACGTTGTGTCATCCATGCACCTGACGCATCTAGAAAATCCGTGGACCACCTGCCTCGCGACATATCCGTAACCGAGATAGTCGTGCACCTTCGTGAGTAGTGCGTCTCTCATAGGGAAATATTCTTTATCTGTGGTGTCCCACGTATTGGCTGGCGTTTTCCACAGTGTGTCTAGCTCCACTTTCAGCAGCCCTAGATACAGATTGATGTCGTTCCCTGGTTGTTTCGGCCCTTCAGTTAGCATAGTCATGTGAATGTACTTCCTCTTCATGCACAACCAGGGGGGAAGGTTGTACATCCACACAAACACAGGATAGGTGCTATGTGTGCTTCTCTGGCTGCCAAATGGATTGACTCCATCGGTGCTCGCGCCCAGCATGATGTTCCTTGGATCGTCCCCAAATTCTGGGTGTTCGAAGTTCAACGCTTGCCAGTCACTCGCATCATTAGGGTGACTCAGCATCTTGTCTTTTTTATTTATCTTCGGATCATTTCCGTCATCTTCTCACTTCTTCTCCTCCCTATCCGCGTGCCAGTGCAGGAGCTTTGCTACCTTAGGGTCCACGAAATACCACTGCAGACAAGGAGTGATCGGAAAGTACCACACAACTTTTCGAGGAGCTTTCTTCCTCTTCTTGTATCGAGTGACGCCGCACACCGGACATATGGTAGACTCCGCATGCTCGTCCCGATAAATGATGCAATTGTTCATGCACACATGGTATTTCACGTGCGGTAAATCCAGAGGATACACGATTTTCTTCGCCTCCTCAAAACTGGTCGGGCACTTGTTCCCCTTGGGAAGATGTTCGTGCCAGAATGACATGTTCTTGTCGAAGCATGCGTCGGTCATTTTGTGTTTTACCTTCATCTCTAGAGCCATGAACGTTTCAGGCGGGTGTCCTCGGGCCTGCATCCTTCATACAATGGAGTAATCACGTCTATCTCCAGTTGATCCAGCTTGGCTTTCTCTCGGGCGGCAGCTCTTGCGTTATCCGTCTGCTTGAGAAGCAGCTCTTGAATATGAGGGTCCTCCACCCAGCCCATCGATGGTCCATCATTGTCTGCTCCGGCATCTACATCTTCACGATCATGCCCTTCGTATTGATCTTCCTCATCATCATGTCCGGCATCTTCTACATGATGACTGTGTACTGCATCTACTTCGTGATCATGTCCTGTAGATTCTTCGTCTTCTCGCCCGCCCTCGCCGCGGTTGTCTTGCTGCCCTTCCTCATTTCTTGCCCAGCCCCCATGGACGACTTCATAATCATCTTCATCACCTTGCCACCGATAGCCATCCATAAAACCATGCAAGAGCAGGTGGTCCCGCGCCTGTACGGAATCCGGGTCCATAAGGCTCTTCAGCTTGCATCTTTGAAACGGACATCTTATCTCCGTCTCGTTCAAGCATCTCGGACTTCGCGGAGCTCAAAAACCTATTCACGATGCCTTCGGTCATTGTGCGGACCATGGTCGCCTGTGGGGTAGAGCAAAACGATATTTTAGAACCAAAAAAAATGGCATGACTTTGCCTAAAAATAGGACCAAAAAGAATGCATGGTGCCAAATTCTCGCCGAAACGGAAATAAATCAACATTCCAGCAAAATATTGGCAACTATCGCATTTCAAATACCGGTACCTGCAAACACAAACATATGCAACACCACAAACATACGTAGATCTAGGCCATAAAAAGTGCATGTGCACGTTGTTGGAGGGAGAAAAAAGTAGATCTACAACATAAAGAAAGCTTTCCCCTTACTTACCTATCAAAAAAAGGAAATTTAACCACTTAATTTGGGTGAATCTATGGTGCAAATGAGGTGAGGAGGAGGAGGCAGCTGAGACAAGCTTGGAGGAGGAGGTGGAGAGAATGAAGTGGAAAAAGTGAGTGTGGTAGGTGGTTGTCCAAAATATGTAGGTGCTCCCAGGTTACCAATGGGGCACCACCTAAGAATGCGCCATTAGTAACCCTGGTTACTAATGGTGCACCTAGTAGGTGGTGCGGAATTACTAGTTTTGAAAAAAAATTAAAAAATTGTTAGTAGTGGCGCACCGTGGTTGTGGTGCGCCATTACTAGTTTGAACTAGTAATGGCACACTTTTCCCCAGTGCGCCATTACTAGTTTTGAAAAAAAAGTAAAAAAATTGTTAGTAATGGCGCACTATACCACGGTGCGCCATTTCTAGTTTTGAAAAAATAAATTAAAAAAATTGTTAATAGTGGCGCACCGTAAGTGTGGTACGCCATTAGTGATATGGACACTAATGGCGTACCTATACATAGTGCACCGCTGCTATATAGCAGTGGCGCACCACATACGTGGTGCGCCATTAATGTCCATATTAGCTATAATCCTTTTTCTAGTAGTGTAAGAACAGAGTAACGCATTAAGCAAGATGACATGATGTAGAGGGATACACTCATGCAATATGATATAAACCCCATCTTTTTATCCTCGATGGCAACAATACAATACGTGCCTTACTGCCCCTACTGTCACTGGGAAAGGACACCGCAAGATTGAACCCAAAGCTAAGCACTTCTCCCATGTCAAGAAAGATCAATCTAGTAGGGCAAACCAAACTGATAATTCAAAGAGACTTGCGAAGATAACCAATCATACATAAAAGAATTCAGAGGAGACTCAAATATTTCTCATAGATAAACTTGATCACAAACCCACAATTCATCGGATCTCGACAAACACACCGCAAAAAAGAGTAACATCGAATAGATCTCCAAGAAGAGGAAGGAGAACTTTGTATTAAGAATCAAAGAGAGAGAAGAAGCCATCTAGCTAATAACTATGGACCCGAAGGTCTGTGGTAAACTACTCACAACTCATCGGAGAGGCCTTGGTGGTGATGGAGAGGCCCTCCATGGTCGATTCCCCCTCCGGCGGAGCGCCAGCGAAGGCTCCAAGATGGGATCTCGCGGATACAGAAGGTTGCAGCAGTGCAAATAGTTTTTCGTGGTGCTCCTGGATGGTTTCGGGGTACGAATATATATAGGCGAAGGAAGTCGGTCAGGGGAGCCACGAGGGGCCCACGAGACAGGGGGCGCGCCACCCTTACTGGGCGCGCCGGCCACCCTCGTGGCCGCCTCGGCTCCTTCTTGATGTCCACTCCAAGTCTCCTGGATTGCGTTTGTTCCAAAAAGATCGCTCCCGAAGATTTTGTTCCGTTTGGACTCCGTTTGATATTCCTTTCCTTCGATATACTGAAATAGGCAAAAAAACAACAATTTGGGCTGGGCCTTCGGTTAGTAGGTTAGTCCCAAAAATGATATAAAAGTGTAAAGTAAAGCCCATAAACATCCAAAACAGGTAATGTAATAGCATGGAACAACCAAAAATTATAGATACGTTGGAGACGTATCAAGCATCCCCAAGTTTAATTCCTGCTCGTCCTCGAGTAGGTAAATGATAAAAACAGAATTTTTGATGTGGAATGCTACCTAGCATATTTCTCAATGTATTTCTCTTTAATGTGGCATGAATGTTCAGATCAAATGATTCAAAATAAAAGTTCATATTGACAAAAGGATAATAATACTTCAAGCATACTAACTAAGCAATCATGTCTTCTCAAAATAACATGGCAAAGGAAAGTTCATCCCTACAAAATCATATAGTTTGGTCATGTTTCATTTTCTTTACACAAGAATGCTCTCATCATGCACAACCCCGATGACAAGCCAAGCAATTGTTTCATACTTTAGTAATCTCAAACTTTTTTCAACCTTCATGCAATACATGAGCATGAGCCATGGATATAGCACTATGGGTGGAATAGAATATAATGATAGGGCTTATGTGGAAAAGACAAAAAAGGAGAAAGTCTCACATCGACGCGGCTAATCAATGTGCTAGGGAAATGCCCATCAATTGATGTCAATGCGGGGAGTAGGGATTGCCATGCAACGAATGCACTAGAGCTATAAATGTATGAAAGCTCAACAAAAGAAACTAAGTGGGTGTGCATCCAACTTGCTTGCTCATGAAGACCTAGGGCATTTTGAGGAAGCCCATCGTTGGAATATACAAGCCAAGTTCTATAATGAAAAATTCCCACTTAGTAAATGAAAATGACAACATAGAAAACTTTCTATCATAAAGACCATGGTGCTATTTTGATCACAAGTGTGGAAAAAGATAGTAGCATTGTCCCCCTCTTTTTGGGGCCTTTTTTTATTTGGCATTTCTTTTTTTCTTTTTTTTTATTTGGCCTTTATTTTTTTAGGGACAATGCTCTAAAAATGATGATCATCACACTTCTATTTAATTACAACTCATGAATTACAACTCAATACTAGAACAAAGTATAACTCTATATGAATGCCTCTGGCGGTGTACCGGTATATGCGATGACTCAAGAGCGACATGTATAAAAATTATGCATGGTGGATTTGCCACAAATACGATGTCAACTACATGATCATGCAAAAAGCAATATGACAATGATGAAGCGTGTCATAATAAACGGAACGGTGGAAAGTTGCATGGCAATATATCTCGGAATGGCTATGGAAATGCCATAATAGGTAGGTATGGTGGTTGTTTTGAGGAAGATATAAGGAGGTTTATGTGTGATAGAACGTATGGTATCACGGGGTTTGGATGCACCGGCGGAGTTTGCACCAACTCTCAAGGTGAGAAAGGGCAATGCACGGTACCATAGAGGCTAGCAATGATGGTAAGGTAAGAGTGCGTATAATCCATGGACTCAATATTAGTCATAAAGAACTCAAATATTTATTGCAAAAATCTACAAGTCATCAAAAACCAAGCACTACGCGCATGCTCCTAGGGGATAGATTGCTAGGAAAAGACCATCGCTCGTCCTCGACTGCCACTCATAAGGTTGACAATCAAAGAACACCTCATGCTTCAAATTTGTCACACAATGGTTACCATACGTGCATGCTACGGGACATGCAAACCTCAACACAAGTATTTCTTAAATTCACAATTACATCAACTAGCATGACTCTAATATTACCACCTTCATATCTCAAAACAATTATTAAGCATCAAATTAATCATAGTATTCAATTCACTTCATATGATAGTTTTTATTATACCCAACTTGGATGCCCACCATTCTACGACCAATTTTATAACCATAGCAAATACCATGTTGTTCTAAAAGACTCTAAAAATAATACAAGTGAAGCATGAGAGATCAATTATTTCTACAAAATAAAGCCACCGCCATGCTCTAGAAAATATAAGTGAAGCACATAGAGCAAAACTATCTAGCTCAAAAGATATAAGTGAAGCGCATAGAGCAAAACTATCTAGCTCAAAATATATAAGTGAAGCACATAGAGTATTCTACTAAATTCTAAATCATGTGGGTATCTCCCAAAAGGTGTGTACAGCAAGGATGATTGTGGTAAACTAAAAAGCAAAGACTCATATCATACAAGACGCTCTAAGCAAAACACATATCATGTGGTAAATAAAAATATAGCTCCAAGTAAAGTTACCGATAGATGAGGACGAAAGAGGGGATGCCTTCCGGGGCATCCCCAAGCTTAGGCTTTTCGTTGTCCTTGAATATCTTGGGGCGCCATGGGCATCCCCAAGCTTAGGATTTTACCAATCCTTATTCCATAGTCCATCAAATCTTTTACCCAAAACTTGAAAACTTGACAACACAAAACTCAACAGGAAATCTCATGAGCTTCGTTAGTGCAAGAAAGAAAAACCACCACATAAGTTACTGTAATGAACTCATTCTTTATTTATATTGGTTTTAAACCTACTGTATTCCAACTTCTCTATGGTTCATACCCCCCGATACTAGCCATAGATGCATCAAAATAAGCAAACAACACACGAAAAACAGAATCTGTCAAAAACAGAACAGTCTGTAGCAATCTGTAACTTTTGAATACTTATGGAACCTTAAAAATCCTACCAAACCAGGACGTCCTAGTTAATTTGTCTATTGATCTACATCAAAAAGAATCAACGCAAAAGCACGTTTCTGTGATTTATTGAATTTTTTCTCGTGCACACAAAGTTTCTGTTTTTCAGCAGAATACCCAAAGTTATCCTATAGGATCTACTTGGCACAAACACTAATTAAAACATAAAAACACATCTAAACAGAGACTAAATAAGTTATTTATTGAATAACAGCAAGGAAAAATATTGGGTTATCACCCAACAAGCACTTTTCTTTAAAGCCTTTTTAGCTAGGCATAATCAATGATGCTCACAGGAAAGACAAGAATTGAAGCACAAAGAGAGCATCATAAAACACGTGACAAACACATCTAAGTCTAACATACTTCCTATGCATAGGCATATTATAAGCAAAGAAATTTGCAAGGCAAGCAAAAACTATCAAAAGCAAGGAAGAAGAAAGAGACGAGAGCAATCTCAACAAAATAGCTATCACATAAAATATTTTCAACACGATCCACATGCATGCAATGTTGACACTCTTCCAAGATAGTGGGATTAACATTAACTAAAGTCATGACCTCTCCAAATCCACTTTTATCAAAAATATCATAAGATTGGACATACTCCAAATATGTGGGATCTAAAGTTGACACTCTTCCAAACCCATCTTCAATATTATTGCAAACACTATTATCAATCCTATATTCATCATGGGGCTTAAATAAAATTTCAAGATTATAAGAAGAATCACCCCAATCATAATCATTGCAACAAGTAGTAGACATAGCAAAAACTAGCATCCCCAAGCTTAGGGTTTTGCATATTATTAGCAAAATTGACATCAAGAGAATCTATAGTAAAATCATTGCAATCATGCTTTTTATTCAAGGAGCCATCGTGAATCTCTTCATAAATTTCTTCATCACAATTTTCAGATTCACAAATTTTAAGCAAAACTTCATAAAGATAATCTAGTGCACAAAACTCACTAGCAATTGGTTCATCATAATTGGATCTATTAAAAAGATTAGCAAGCGGATGAGGATCCATAGATCTTAGGTTCTCTGTTTAGCAATGAATAAACAACTATTCCAACCAAACGAGCAAACGAGCCAAGTAAGACATCAAAGCAAACGAAAAGACGAACAGAAGAAGGGCGAATAAAACGGCAAGGGTGAAGTGGGGGATAGGAAAACGAGAGGCAAATGGCAAATAATGTAACGCGAGGGAGATGAGTTTGTGATGGGTACTTGATATGTCTTGACTAGAGCAAAGACCTCCCTCGCAACGGCGCCAGAAATCCTTCTTGCTACCTCTTGAGCATGCGTTGGTTTTTCCCTTGAAGAGGAATGGGTGATGCAGCAAAGTAGCGTAAGTAGTTCCCTCAGTTTTGAGAACCAAGGTATCAATCCAGTAGGAGGCTCCTCAAAAGTCCCACGCACCTACACAAACAAGCAAGAACCTCTCAACCAACGCGATAAAGGGGTTGTCAATCCCTTCACGGAAACTTGCAAAAGTGAGATCCGATAGAGATAATATGATAAGATAAATATTTTTCGTATTTTTATGATATAGATTGGAAAGTAAAAGATGCAAATAAAAGTAGATGGGAAACTTATATGATAAAAGATAGACCCGGGGGCCATAGGTTTCACTAGTGGCTTCTCTCAAGATAGCATAGTTATTACGGTGGGTGAACAAATTATTGTCGAGCAATTGATAGAAAAGTGCATAGTTATGAGAATATCTAGGCATGATCATGTATATAGGCATCACGTCCGCAACAAGTAGACCGACTCCTGCCTGCATCTACTACTATTACTCCACTCATCGACCGACTCCTGCCTGCATCTAGAGTATTAAGTTCATAAGAACATAGTAACGCATTAAGCAAGATGACATGATGTAGAGGGATAAACTCATGCAATATGATATAAACCCCATCTTCTTATCCTCGATGGCAACAATACAATATGTGCCTTGCTACCCCTACTATCACTGGGAAATGACACCGAAAGATTGAACCCAAAGCTAAGCACTTCTCCCATGGTAAGAAAGATCAATCTAGTAGGCCAAACCAAACTGATAATTTGAAGAGACTTGCAAAGATAACCACCATACATAAAAGAATACAGAGGAGATTCAAATATTTCTCATAGATAAACTTGGTCATCAATCCACAATTCATCGGATCTCGACAAACACACCGCAAAAAAGAGTTACATTGAATAGATCTCCAAGAAGAGGAAGGAGAACTTTGTATTGAGAATCAAAGAGAGAGAAGAAGCCATCTAGATAATAACTATGGATCCGAAGGTCTGTGGTAAACTACTCACAACTCATCGGAGAGGCCTTGGTGGTGATGGAGAGGCCCTCCATGGTCGATTCCCCCTCCGGCAGAGCGCCGGTGAAGGCTCCAAGATGGGATCTCGCGGATACAGAAGGTTGCGGCGGTGGAAATAGTTTTTCGTGGTGCTCCTGGATGATTTCGGGGTACAAAGATATATATAGGCGAAGGAAGTCGGTCAGGGGATCCAGACCGGCCCACGAGGCAGGGGGGCGCGCCCACCCTTACTGGGCGTGCCGGCCACCCTCGTGGCCACCTCCGCTCCTTCTTGGCATCCACTCCAAGTCTCCTGGATTGTGTTTGTTCCAAAAAGATCGCTCCCGAAGATTTCATTCCGTTTGGACTCCGTTTTATATTCCTTTCCTTCGGTATAGTGAAATAGGCAAAAAATAGCAATTTGGGTTGGGCCTCTGGTTAGTAGGTTAGTCCCAAAAATGATATAAAAGTGTAAAGTAAAGCCCATAAACATCCAAAACAAGTAATATAATAGCATGGAACAATCAAAAATTATAGATACGTTGGAGACGTATCATCCACTTCCGAGTTGGTAACGGACACATCATCCGACTCCCCTGCCAAAGGGCAATCCAACGGCACTCCCATATCAGCCCTCGCCGTTACGGCAGGGTCTGGAACCTGGCTGTTGGGAGTGTGACCGGCAACCCTCCCGGATATAGTCTGGCGAATGCTCTTCCTGATAAGACACGAACGGATAATGTCACAGTTGGATGTGACCGCCGAAGGGCATATTTGCGAAGCCATGCCTCTTTGATGACGGCTCCGACATGTCTTCGCTCACCTTCCTCTTCAACAGCTTGTCCGGTGCGGGCACCGCTCTCTTTGGAGTCGCCTCTGGTGCAGGATGGCGCGCCGAGCGCCTCCCCTTTGGAGCATGAGATAGTGCAGTGGGTGAGGCAGAATGAGGAAGCTCTTTTGGAGAAAATATCTCCTGATTACTTAAGTGTGAGGCTGGGAGAAGACCGGGATAGTCGGCGGTGATGGCACTTCCGTGCCTTCATAGCTTGCCTGGTAGAACACCCCATCCTCAAGCATCACGAATATGTCTAGATCCTCTTCGAATCCGGGATCAAGGTCCCGGTTGTGGTCCTCTGGCTGTGGGGCGGGGCTGTGGAGCCCCTTGGTGACCTTCCGCCATTCCTATTAAAAATGGACGAATTAATGTCCATGGAAAGTGACTCTAGGAGTATATTGAGTAGAGTAGTGGGATTGGAACTCACCCAGCTAGGAGGATTGTACATGGAAAATCCATCTCGGCGCTTAATACGAGTGAACTCCTCTTCCTCCCATTTGTATAGTTCGGCCAGTATTTTGGCCAAAGCGGCGCGGGTGTCCGGACCCTTCCGACCACAGCGGGAGGCATCATCTTCCCCATTATAGTGCCACATGGGAAGCCTTCTGTATTGGATTGGCTGAACCCCTCGTACTATGGAAGTCGCCATTACCTCGACTATTGATAATCCATACTGGGCGAGCGTCTTTATCTTGCTCATCAATTAACGGACTTCCGCGCTCTCTTCCTCCTCGTGGCTCCTAGGCCGCCAAATGTGGCGCTGCTTCAACGAGATGCTTGAAAATTCGGGAAGGCCCATTCGGACTGGGTAGGGAAGGGCGATGTCCTCGATATAAAACCATTCGGAAGGCCACTCTTCGGATGCCTTCTTCGGCGTGCCGGACAGGTATCCGGTCCCGGCAATGCGCCGTACCTCGGCTCCGCCCACCTCAAATATTGATCCCTCTTGGTTACAAGGGACGAGCCATAATAGTTTCCTCCATAATTCAAAATGGGCCTCACAACCCAGGAATAGCTCGCAAAGAGCAACATAACCCGCGATTTGCAGGATGGAGGCAGGAGTGAAGTTGTGCAGTTAGAGGCCATAATACTCCAGAAGCCCTCAAAGGAATGGGTGGATTGGAAATCCAACGCCTCTCAACAAGTAGGGAACGAAGCACACTCGTTCCCCTTGGGTGGATTGGGGAAATCCTCCGTCTGAGCCCCGTCGTTGAAGGAAATCAATCCTGCTCGAATAGGGGCTAGATCTGCGGGGGGGGGGGGAGAAATCCATGTGTCTGCAGCTTCACTAACTGACTGTGGGATACGGAACATTTCTCCCAATTGCCTTTCCCAGGGCCGTGGGGATGGGAGGAAGAGCTGGGAGCACTGGCCATGTTGGAATGGTTTCTCCTAGCAGGCTCTGAGGATTCCTCGCTTGGTGTGAAATGGATCTGAAAATCCCAATCTCTTTAAATAAACGCCTTTCTTACATGGACATGGTGATATGTGCAAAAATACCCTGACCTCTCGTATTCGCTCGACACGTGGAAGCTGAAGACATGAAGGTGTGGAAGCCGATGAGCGCGACATTAAATGGAAAGCTGAATATTTCTCTTTAAATTAGGTACTTTGAAGAAATCAGAGGAGGAACCCGCCTTGCAATGCCGAAGACAATTCGCGCGCCGGACACCTCGTCATTGAAGGCTGGTTCGGGGGCTACTGAGGGAACCCTGGATTAAGGGGTCCTCGGACGGCTGGACTATGGACATGGGCGAGACTGTTGGGCTGTGAAGGTACAAGACTGAAGACTCTCTCCCGTGTCCGGATTGGACTCTTCTTGGCGTGGAAGGCAAGCTTGGTGCCTGGATATGAAGATTTCTTTCTCTGTAACCGACTTTGTACAACCCTAGTCCCCTTCGGTGTCTAAACCGGAGGGTTTAGTCCGTAGAGGCCGAATCATAATCATACAGGCTAGACTTCTAGGGTTTTAGCCATTACGATCTCGTGGGAGATCAACTCTTATAATACTCATATTCATCGAGATTAATCAAGCAGGAAGTAGGGTATTACCTCCATAGAGAGGGCCCGAACTTGGGTAAACATCGTGTCCCCTGCCTCCTGTTACCATCAACCTTAGACGCACAGTTCGGGACCCCCTACCCGAGATCCGCCACTTTCGACACCGACAGCCGACCCTCCTTCTTGCAGCGCCGCCTCCTCGCCGGTGATCCTTCTTCTTGCTGCGCGGCCTCCTCGCCGCCGACCCTTCTTCTTGCTGCGCGGCCTCGTTGATAAGGTCAAGTAATCCACACCTCACCCACACCATCCTCCTTCTTTCCCGTCCCACATGCCCCGACCGACGGCACGACACCTTCCGCCGAAATCACTGTCCCCCTCCTCCAATTAGGCATCACACACAACCATTTTCATGCAGTATAACATGGAGCTCAGTAGCATCTGGCAGCGGAGAAGCAAATCTTGGACGCACGTGCGCATGAGGTCGCTATGGCTTCCATGCATGTCGACCGCCAAACCTTGGAGGAGCACCTCATCTTCGAGGCCACCGTAGACACCGCCACGCGGTTGTCTACTTTAAAATACAGTTTGCGTTGTTTTCTCGAGGCCACTGCCAATACCTTCTAGTGATTTGTCCTCTGTAATTTTAATATGCAATCTGATGTTTAGTTTGTAGTTCGGTCCTCTAAAATGTAATGTTCAGTTAACACTTTGGTCCTCTAAAATGTAATGTTTAGTTAACATTTTGGTCCAACAATTGCTACATTTCGTGGTAGTGTTGTCAAGCATTCTTTGTTTTGTTAACTGCCTTATCTTCTAGTACATGTTTCTATTCTGCAATGTCGTGCTCAGTTAACTATTTTGGTTCTTTTGGTCTGTTGTCCATTTAACTGTTTGGTTTGGTTCTGCAATTTGATTTTCATTTGCTGTGGGTACAATTTTGTATTGTTACACATGTGAAATAAATCAAATTTGGCTATACTCAATACATATTCTACTGATAGTATGACAACTCTTAGTTAACCTGATCAAGATTTTCCTTATGTGTGTTACAGGGAAACAATCGGAGACACTGTGGTTTACCATCGAGGTTTGTTCAAGCATGGTCCTTTGGCTAATAGCACATTATTGTGCAGTTGCAGGAATCATTCTAATATTTAGGTTTCTTACAATTTGTTCTTGCACATGTAGGTCCTGCTGTCAGAGGCTTAGAGCATCTCCAGCTGCACCCCCAACAGGCCCCCAGGCAAATTTTTAGCGCCGGTGGCCAAAAATCGGCCCAGTCGCGCCCCCAGGACCTCGTTTACCGCCGGTTTGGGCCAAATCCAGAGCCAGCGATCCTGCCCCGAACCCAAGCGCAAGGGTGTCGCCTGGGGGCGTCGGCAGAAGCGAAAAGGGGCGCGGGGCCGCTCTGTCGGCGAGTGGAGGCACTTTTCCCCCTGTTTCCTCCCGCTTCCTCCTCGGCTTCCCTCTCATTCTCCATTCCTCCCGCCAAACTACGCCTCCTCCCTTCCAAGCCGCCCGCCATGCCATCGAAGAAGTATGTGATCCCCCGCGCCGCGACGGATCCCACAACCACCGCCGTCGCCCAGCCAAAGCATAGGAAGCTAAGGGCGCCGCCATCCAAGCCCCCGGGCATGACCAATGCCGAGTGGAAGGCAGAAGTGTAGCGCTGGGAGGCCATCACCGCTGATAGTCACAATAGGGCCAAGAACGCCAGGGAGATGGCGGCGAACGCGGCGGCCGCGGTGGTGGCGGAGCAGGCTGAGCGCGCGGCTGCCGAACAAGCCAAGGCGGCTCGCGCGGGGATGATGAATCCGCCCATGTGGGCACGGCCCGCACGCCGCCTGGACACTAGTGCAGAACCGGGCAATAGCACCGGTTCGTAAGGCCCTTTAGTGCCGGTTCCATAACCGGCACTAAAGTGTGGGCACTAAAGCCCCCCCCCCTTTAGTACCGGTTCAGCACGAACCAGTGCTAAAGGGCAACCACGTGGCACGAGCCAGCTCCAGGGGCCTGGAGCCCTTTAGTACCGGTTGGTAAGACCAACCGATACTATAAGGTTTGGGGGGTTTTTAGTTTTATGATTTCTTTTTCATTTAATTTTGTGTTTCCATTTTAATTCTTTTTCGTTTGCTGGTATTTTACGATACTACACATTGTACACGTTATGCATATATATATATAGAGAGAGAGAGAGAATTTCTAGTAGAACCAATCATCGAGTTCAACATGATTGTCATGATATAAGCGTTCATATATAACACCACAAAAGCAAATCACTTAAGTTCAGAACGAAGAACACGAACATGAAAGGACAAGTACTAATTAAGAGCAGCATGAAGAACTAGCTAAATCACTCCTGCTAGCTACTCTCTCTCTGGTAAAATAGCATAGAACATGTATAGCTCTCCTGATTGATCATACTGGAGCATGCCGATGAACCTGTCTCCTAAACGTGGGCTGCACTTCTCATTGTTGCCCCCTAGTACTTCTCTGCGATCATTAACAATTTTCCTCCAATCTTTCACTATTAAGCATTCATCGCTTCTAGAAATCTTGAATGCATTCATGTGCAATGCAGGATCTCTTGGCCATAAGCTAACAATTGACATCTGACCTTTAGTCTTGATCCCCTGAGGCACAACTGTCATCGGGAGTCCCTGTTGAAGAACATCGTATAGTACTTAATTAATATACTTAGCAATGAAAGTTTAGCAAAAGAAATATGTATGCAAAATATGCACTGAGGACAAATAGTAAATATCTTACCATCATTCCTAAATAGATGTGACCGTAGTTCAATACCATCACTATTGGTCGCACGTTTTGAGTACTAACATTTCTAAGTGCAGGAAGAAAATTTGTCTTGACAGTATGAAGATCTTCAAGCCATGAAACATAATGACTTATTTCCTCGCAGTTTAGTTTAGCTCCGGGACAGTAGTAGGTCCTGTCTACCAAGCGCCGGACATGTTTGGTTGAATGGAGATAAGCTGTCAATAGAAATTAGTTGTCAGTTATTTTTGAATAAGCAATATCAAAGACAAAAATATAGATGAGAAGAACTCACATAATGGTAGAACTGGAGGCGTCTGCACATCGACCCATATGTCTCTATTACCTTCAATATCATCTTCCGGACGAATATCAAAGGTGATAACCATACCCAGCTCAAATGCATAAGCCTTGCATAGTGCTTGCCAAGTTTTGCATTCAAAATATGTGTACGTGTGTGTATTGAATACTTTGACGTTGAAAGTATAACCATCATGCTCAGTTTTCAGGTAAGCTCTCTTTACCTCCATAGTTTCCATATCTTTGAAACCTATCTTATCCAAGACAAAAATTCTTGCATGGCACGGGATGCGCTAGTAGAATAGTGAAAATTAAAAATTATAAGTCAGGCAAATGAAGCATATATAAGTCATGCTTAATTAAGAAAACAGACTTTGTCGTTGTGACTTACTGTATTGAATTCGAAAGTCTCATCCAGCTTGATGCTAAATCGCCTACCATCAACAAGGAAATTTCTATCGCACTGGCCGCACTGGTCTTCACAGTAATCGCACATAATGAAATTTTTTCCGTCATCAGACGACATTTCCTATGTTCATATTAGGCGAAACATTAATCACTTACTAATTCAATTAATTCAACTACTTCTAGTAATTCAACTAAGCATTTACTAAAATAAACTAGTTATATTAATTCAAACTAAGCATATACTAAAATAAAGTAGTTCTATATATTAATTCAACTAGTTCAACTAAACATTTACTAAAAATAAACTAGTTCTCTATATATATTAATTCAACTAGTTCAACTAAATATTTACTAAAAATAAACTAGTTATATTAATTCAACTAGTTCAAACTAAGCATATACTAAAATAAAGTAGTTCTATATATTAATTCAACTAGTTCAACTAAACATTTACTAAAAATAAACTAGTTATATTAATTCAACTAGTTCAAACTAAGGATATACTAAAATAAAGTAGTTCTATATATTAATGCAACTAGTTGAACTAAGCATTTACTTACCAAAAATAAACTAGTTCTATATATTAATTCAACAAGTTCAACTAAGCATTTACTAAAAATAAACTAGTTCTATATATTAATTCAACTAGTTCAACTAAACATTTACTAAAAATAAACTAGTTCTATATATTAATTCAACTAGTTCAACTAAGCATTATATTTACTAAAAATAAACTAGTTATTATATTAATTTAACTAGTTGAACTAAACATTAACATATTTCTAATTCATCGATGATAATATTTCTAACATTCTAAAAATAAACAAGATAGTTCTAATTCATGTAAACATTAGAAATTAAACAGAAAATAAGTAAAAAAATATGTGTGTGTGTAGTGTGTGTGTATATGTGTGTACATGTGTAGTGTACGTGTAGTGTGTGTGTGTGTGTTTGTGTGTGTCTGTGTGTATGTGTGTGTGTAGTGTGTGTGTGTGTGTACATGTGTGTGTGTGTGTGTATGTGTGTGTGTGTAGTGTGCGTGTGTGTGTGTGCATGTATGGAGTGGGCCGGACGCGTACGGGCGGGCGGCGACGACGGGCGGCGGGGGCTGATGACGGCGACGAGACGGGCGGCGGCAGCCAGGGACGGCGACGAGACGTGCCGGCGGCGGCCGGGGACGGCGAGACGAGACGAGCGCGGCGACGACGACGGGTGGCGGGGGCGGCGATGACGACGGGCGGCGGGGGCACGCGGCGACGACGACGACGGGCGGCGGGGCGGCGAGGGCGACAGCACGGCGGCGCAGCGGCGTCGGCATCGTCGAGATCGAGACTGACGCACGCGAGAAAAGTGGAACGAACTGGCGACGATAACTGAATTTTCGTAAGTGCCATATATATAGGATGGGCCTTTAGTACCGGTTGGTGGCTCCAACCGGTACTAAAGGCCAATTTTATCGAGCCCAAGCGGCGGGAAACGAGGGCCATTAGTACCGGTTGGTGGCTCCAACCGGTACTAAAGGGCAACCTTTTAGTACCGGTTGGAGCCACCAACCGGTACTAATGGCCCTACGCTGCCACCCGCAGTGCGCTACTTTTAGTCCCACCTCGCCGAGCAAAGGGCAGCCGCACTGGTTTATAAACCCAGCCGCGGCTGCCCATTCGAACTCCTCTATATAACAGGCTTCTGGGCCTAACTAGGGCGCGCTGCCCTGTGAGCCTGCTAGCCCTTTTGGGCCTGTATTTGCACACACTAGGTCTAGCAGGCCCACAGGACAGCGCCCCAACATTTTTTCTTTTCTGCATTATTTATTTTCTTCTATTTATTTTTGAGTAATTTTTTATATAGTTATTTCTTTTCTGCTTTATTTTTTTCTTATATTTATTTCTGAAAAGGTTTTTTTGCTGTATTTAGTTTCTTTGTGAATATTTTTCTTCTTCTTCTTCTTCTTCTTCTTCTTCTTCTTCTTCTTCTTCTTCTTCTTCTTCTTCTTCTTCCTACTCCTCCTCTTCCTCCTCCTCCTCTTCTTCTTTTTCTTCTTCATCTTCTTCCTCTTCTGCTTCTTCTTCCTCCTCTTCTTCTTCCTCTTCTTCCTCTTCTTCTTCTTCTTCTTCTTCTTCCTCCTCCTTCTCCTCTTCTTCTTCTTCTCCTACTCTTCTTCTTCCTCTTCTTCTTCTTCTTCTTCTTCTTCTTCTTCTCCTCCTCCTTCTCCTCCTCCTCTTCTTCTTCTTCTCCTTCTTCTTCCTCCTCTTCCTCTTCTTCTTCCTCTTCTTCCTCTTCTTCTTCTTCTTCTTCTTCTTCCTCCTCCTTCTCCTCTTCTTCTTCTTCTCCTACTCTTCTTCTTCCTCTTCTTATTCTTCTTCTTCTTCTTCTTCTTCTTCTTCTTCTTCTTCTTCTTCTTCTTCTTCTTCTCCTCCTCCTCCTTCTCCTCCTCCTCTTCTTCTTCTTCTCCTTCTTCTTCCTCCTCTTCCTCTTCTTCTTCCTCCTTCTCCTACTCTTCTTCTTCTTGTTCTTGTTCTTCTTCTTCTTCTTCTTCTTCTTCTCCTTCTTCTTGCTCCTCCTCTTCTTCTTCTTCTTCTTCTCCTTCTTCTTCTTCTTCTTCTTCTTATTTCTGCGTAGTTTTTTGTATAGTTTTTCTTTTCTGTTATTATTTTCTTCTATTTATTTGTGAGTAGTTTTTCATCTAGTTTGCCAAAATTCAACATTTTCAGAGTTCATTTTGTAGTGATTTTCAATTTCATGGTCATTTTGTAAACGATTGAAAAATAGCAAATATAATTTTTTTTCTTTTCTGCTTTATTTTTTCTTCTATTTATTTCTGAATAGTTTTTTGTTTTCTGCTATATTTATTTTCTTCTATTTATTTCTGAGTAGTTTTTTATTTTGTTTTTTCTTTTCAGCTATAGTTTTTCTTCTTTTCTGCTATTTTTCTTTTCTGCAAAACTTGATGGTCAAAGTCTGGAGTTATAACTTAAAAAAAAGAAATATCGACGTGCAATTAGTTTTTGCCATAACAGAAGAAGTCCGGACTTGTAATAAGTTATTAAAAATAAAAAAGAGGTGCAATGCTCGTTAATTTGCTTCAAGCCATTCGGAATAGTGTAAACTGCACTGCGCATAGCTCCATGCAGTCTACCGTATTCCTGAAGGCTTGAAGCTAAGCAACGTGAGCATTGAGCCACTTCTTCATCGTCTCTGCACTCAGGGCTTATAAACCGCTCCTAGTCCCTCTCACTTCGCGAGGTGGGACTAAAAAACAGCTTGCCATAACCTCATAAACCCGAATACTTCGAAAGAGATTGTCCAGTTTGTAAACGAAGTGCATCCAGTTTTTGCCGTAACCCTCTCTACTTTTTTGAACATGATATGTGGGTGAAATGATGATACCATGCCAAGTTTCAACTTTTTCAGAGTTCATTTATAGTGCTTTTCAATTTCCAGGTCATTTAGTTCTCAAAACAAATAGCAAATGAAGGCATAAACGGTTGAAAGTTGATGGCGTCGCTTTGGTGCAGCTGCCCATTTGCGCACCCGCGCCGACTGATGCTTGCTCTTTGGTGCAGCTGCTGCGCATGTTCGCCATGTACTGCGATGACAACGATGACCAAGAGTTTAAGTACCTCCACGTCTTCAAACGGATCGACAAGTGCGACAAGTGGGTGGATATCCGGCGCACCCTCGCCAAGGCCAAGGAGACGTACAAGCCGGACGCGCCGACACCGGGAGTGGCAAACGGGCGCCCGGAAGGGGCCAAGAAGGCAAAACACGCCGAGTCGGCTTCCGCAAGCGTGCAAGAGTCCATCGAGCATTGCCTCCCTGACGCCAAGATCAGGGCCGCCCAGCAAGAAGAGAAAACTGAGGCGAGGTGGGCTGCTTTGATTACGAACAACGCCATCAAACTCGACTTGCTCCAGACCAACGTCACCGCGAAACTCAAAGCTCAAGATGCCAAGAAGAGGAACAATAACCTGGTTTCTTGATGGGCAGCGCTGATATGCTTCAGAGCGGCGATGAGAAGCTCAAGGCATGGTTCCCGGTGAAGCAAGGCCTCATCCTGAACCAGATGCCGGCGACTCTAACACCGCCGCCGCCGCCCAGCCTGACTGACGATGTCTCCGTGACGCCCAGCAGCACAGAAGCTGCGCCGACTAGTCCAGAAGCCGCGCCGACTCCTCCCAGCCCGCGCACGCCAACGACGATGCCGGAGGTCGACCTCGACGTTTGATGCATTCCATTTGCATCCTTCCTTTTTTTGTGCGCCGAACTACTACATATCCTTTCATTTGATCGCCGAACTGTGGCACTGAATCGCTGAACTATTGCGATGATTGCCGGATTATGGCCTTTTTGGAGCGGGAACGATCAAGTTTGAATATGGGGCGCGTGTGGCGCCCTGGGGGCGGCACCTAGGGGCGTGGCTAGGGCCTTGGTCGCCCCCAGGGTCTAAAAATCACCGGGTGGACGCCCAAAAATGCACCGGGCTATGCGCTAGGGTGCCGAACGAGTGGAGATGCTCTTAGACCCACTATTCGACCCATTTTGCATATGGGGAAATGAGATGTCCATGAATATCAGTGAAGTTAAGAAACTCAGAAAGATTGTTAGGATGAAGAAACTTGCGACGAATAACAGCAAGATCTTTGTTTGCACAATGAAGAAGACATCAGTCAACTATAGGATGGTACTAACTCTTTTACCTTGTTTTTACCCCTTGCGCCATTTCAAAATTTATAGCAGTGATTTATGCATATCTTTGTTTTCAGTACTTTTCAAAGCAGTTCACCGATGATTACCTCTCAAACCACCTGCATGGTCAAGAGGCAAGGAAGATATTAATTCAACACCCACAGTACAATATTGAAGTCTTGCTGAAGAGGACGAAGGTTGGGCGGACAATTATCCATAGCCACTGGCCTGAAGTTGCAAGGACATTCAACATCACTGAAGGCTCAACATTTTCCTTCCGTTTCTGCAGTTTCCTAGATGAGATTCATCTGTCTATTTACCGTGTATGATGCTACTTTCCAAAGGTTTTTGATGTTGCATGTGAAACTTGGTGCTGTTGTCTAATGGCGGAACTGAATGCCGAAGCTATCTGATGTAATTCAATTATGAAATCCTGGTTGCTGTTATACGGATATGAAATATCTGGTGTATTTTTATATGAAATATCAATTGGATTAGTACATGGATTATCAATAATAGGCTAATTACCCTACTTACTAGATCATTGATGGTGCGCGTTGCTGCGCCCGTCTATTTGTACAATGAAATGGTATGAATTTTGATAAATATATGACTACATGAAATATATTGAATTTACCTAAACACAATAATACATTAGTAGGTAATCCAAGGAAATCTCACATATACTCAGTAAAAGCAAGATAACATATACAAATTGGCTTTGTATAACAACATACACAACAATTTAGATGGTAAATATAACCTGTGCATTTCTTGTGGAGGATGTCATATTCATAGGACAAGAGTCCTAACAAGAATTAAATTAGCTGCAATATCAAATAAAGATATGCTAAATACTACCATGCGAGCGGGATATGTGGTAATCATATTTCTCTTTTTTGTTTACTTGTATTGTTAAAGAGCAACCATGCTGAAACCTATATACAAGGAAGTGGCAGACCAGCAATTTCATTTTATACATGAAAAGGCTTATCAAAAGAAACCAGCATGGAAAATGGTGTCACTACACTTGCACAAATTAAATAATGCCCAAATTGAAATGTCAACCAATCAGCAACCACCTGCGTCGCATACAGAAAAGAAAATTTCCCAGTCAGGACGAGCTAATTGATACATCAAGTAACATCATGTATAAGATGAAAGACAGAGAGTATTACAACAAAGTGACTACTGAAATAAATGCAAGATATGCGTAATATGCAGTACACCTAGCATGTATCCATTGCGTCCTAATTGAGCTGCTTAAGCTAGATATCATTACTTAGTTATGCATTAGTACTGAAATAAATTTCAACAAAGATTCAATCAAATTTTATTGCATGAGTATCTACATACATAAAACTTTTTCATATGTGAAAACATAACATCCGTTCATCTGGCAACAATCAAGTTATTTCAAGTTTGAACTATCACTACCACTATTGTGAAACCTTGTTCGACAACCCAAAAAATGATGTCCTAAATTTAAACCCAGCTAGGGTGATTAGTTTTTTTTATCTCTAGGAATTATATACTAAGGTTAAACGTTCTACAGAAAGACAATTACAGGAATCTGTAGCAAACATTGCTTTCTGCTCTTTTTTGTTTGCATACCTCGGAGGTCAGAACTGCAATAAGAAAAATAAGTATTTATGACCTCCAGGAAAATAAAATGGAACAGATCTTTGTGTTCTTGAGGCCAGCTTGTAAGGTTCAACCATATTCACCACATGGTTTCAGTGCCATCACATGGTAAAATTAGATACTAAGTCTGTACCCAGATACTCATGAATTAGAGAGCAAAAAAATCGTACCTAATTTATAATCTTCATGTAACACTACTGCAACTCATAACTGAAAAAGGACCACATGATTTAGATAAAGCTAATCTATAGGATGTGTAAAATTAATTTCCTCCATAAATATTTCCTTTCACTCATATCAGATAAAGATAATACTACTGCAACTGGCTCTATTAGTTCAGGAGCAAATTCACATAGGGGGTGAGTGGATGACTTGAGAGAAACAAAGCTTGCAAATTTGAATGTAGATGATTGTCTAGTTACCTTGGAGAAGGGGATTTGACATCAATGTCCAGAGGAGTTACAGGATGTATTGCATAATCAGAAGAGGATTTTCAACTATGAATAAGCATTGCCGAAGTTTTTTTTTCATAGATATTGTGACTGTGCAACACAACATTCAGAAATAAAATTGGTAGTATTGTACCTTGCAAGGAGTCCACCAGTTTCCCATCGTGGCCTTCTGCCTAACAAACCCCAAACACAAAGACATCAACATTCTGCTATTATTACTCTCTCATCAGGTACACATTATTTTGCAGGTTAGAATATACCCTCCACTTACAAATTTCAATCCAAGATTTCATTTCTGTGGATGGCGATAGTGTCCTCAAGCTGCAGTATATCGGAGTCGATGGTCATCACCCACTCCAAGACCTCCGGTGTGCTGGACGAACCTGCCAACAATAAGCAACCACCAAAATGAGCCAACATTGTCGTCGTCGTGAACAACTGGCAAACAGGCACGAGACGACCGGCAAGTAGATGACGAACCTGAGGACGGTGCCCTAGGTGAACCATGGGGCGCCGACCTTCAGATCCGGCTGGAGCAGGATGGTTTAACCTCCCTTGGCAATCCGCTCCTGACTTGCCTTGAGGTCACCACGAAGGGGTTCAACAGGCCGGAGGCGGTCTTCTCCTCCCCCCATTCGCTACCACAACCAAATCACACCTACAATACAAAATGGGGAGAAACGTATAAAAAACCTTACTACCACAACCAGATCACACCTACAATACAAAATGGGGAGAAATGTAAAAAAAACTTGTAATGTGCTGCTGCTGCGGACACACAAACACACAAAAAGGAGTTGCAGATTGCAATGTGGTACATAAGAAATCAGTAGGCTTTAGTAATCATCAAAACACAAATTCAGCAATAAGTATGAATGGTATTTCTCCCAGTTGATCTAGTGTATGGTGACGGCGGTGCTCAGATCCCATCCCACGACACGCTTGACAACAGCATGAATCTCGACGCGTTAGCCGTATCCCCTCGAGACAAGCCAGGTCGCCGGCACAACCCAAAGCCCTCCTTGCCTCTGCCCAAGGTAGTCGCAGCTGCCATTTCTGCACCGCACAACGGCAAAAGCCATCTCTGTTAGCGTCGTCGTCCCCCAAGCCGGCTTTGTTAGCGGCACTGGCGCTGAAGCAGGCGACAGCCACGTGCTTTTGGCCCTGCCAGCAAAGCCTGCACGCAAGCAACGTTCCCTGACCAAGGAGAAGCCCAGGTAGCTGACTGCGATGGAGGCCGTCCAGATCTTCAACCAATGCAAGGAGCCGCCAAACCAATTATGTTTCAGTGTGAAGTGTGAACTATCCTCGAACACTAAACGGAGAGATCAGATTAGAAAGTTGCTATCCCGGGCCTCCTCTCCAACAGTTCCACATAGAAAAAGTAGTAACTGACACATGCAGATATACACAAAAAGAAGGATATGAGCAATTCTTAGATACATACCCTTCGCCAGACACGATGATGGCCCCCCGCCGCGGCCGCGACCACTAGCATCCGCTGCCACGGCAGCAGCCTGCAGCTCGGCCTCCTCACGCGTTCCTCGATCTCGCCCTCGGTCGGTGTAGCCCTGCTCTGGAGCCGGATGCACTGTACATGGCGGTGGTGGAGACGCCGGCGAGCGGTCTGCGAGACGACGGATCAACGAAACCCGATGCTTGGAACGGGCTGTGTCCGAGCTTTTCCGTGGGGCTTGGTTGGAACGTGAGATCCCCAATTCGAAGACGATGGAGGAGGGGAGATCAGGAGGAGGAAGGATTCCTTCACCCTCCGCGTCAACTATCCCGGCCCGGGCGCAAGCCCCGCCGGCGGTCAAGCGCGTGCGGTCTCCTACCATACCCAGCGTGAGAACCCGTCGCAGCTCCGGTGCAAGCCCTACACAGGCGGACAAAAAGAGAGAGATCGAGGAGAGGAGTCGTCGAGGTGGAGATTTGCAACGGCGAGTGAGCACGAGAAATGGGCCAGAAAACCAAATACCAGCCCAATTAACCACATTGGGCCAAAAAAGCTACAGGAATAGCTGCCCTTAAGGACAGCCAGCCCATCTCGCGAAAAAAATCGTGCTGGCACAAGATCTAACGGCTAAGATTGTTTAGTACATAAAAAAGGACGGCCGAAAATGCAAATCGCTGTGAGGGCAGGGATTAGGTGGGGTTATACTGTCCTTAACTGGGATTTTCTATTGCAGACGGTTACACAGACAACATCGTGGACGATGAACTCAAACAACATACACGGTTTCTAGAAAGTAGGCGTGTTCGATCAACTAACAATCACACACGGTTTCCGCCAGGGAACTATTTGCGTTAGGCCACCTTACACAAACGTTTCCACACAAAAAACTGTGTGTGATATACATACGAACGAAAATATTTTTCTGGGATTCACCATGTGGGATGTACATACGAACAGAAACAATTGGGTTTCAATGCCCCGCCAATATCGCACACGAGCTCATTTTGCCCTAGCTTGTGTGCCAGGAGGGCCTATCCCCAACGGTTTCTGGGTCGTGTGGGAAAGCCCCCACTATCGCCCACACTCACTTGGCGACGGTTCCAAACACCGTTGCAGAAAGGAGTTAAAAACCGTTTATATAGCAGGTCTCTACACTAGTGACTGACCATCATTGGTTGTCTATTGTTCTGATGAGAGGACGGTTTAGTCAGTATGAGGTTCATGGCTGCGAGTCATGGTGGCAGGATTCGTGGTGTCTGCTTTAGCTCCCTCTTTTGTGTTGAAGGGTTGTTTCATGACAAGGTGTGCACATTGTTCTTGTCGTTCGACCAAGTTTTTGGAAGAGAACGATGCTCTCATTTAAAGCTAGGTTAGCATGTCTATGATTCACCTTGCCTAGTTCATGTCAGCATTCCTCCTCTTCGAGGGATGTTGTTGGGTGGCAACTAGATGGCCAAGCTGAAGCCACTTGATTGCTTGGTTAGATGATGATGGAAACTGAAGTTCTCCTCCATGTTGATTGTGTCCACAATATCAATCTTTGCAAGCGGTGTTCATTCCATCTTTGTACATTCCATGGTGTTTCTCTTCTCTTGAGGTCTTGCTATAGTTTTAGGCTTTCAGCTATTTCATTATGTGTAGAAAACATGACTGTGTTGGAAGAAACAAATTCTTGTACGCTCCTAGCGACCCATCCTGGCCCATCCATGTTGCCATTGCTCCTCTTTCCCACTCTCGCAGATCGGGTCACGTATCCACCGATTCACGACGAGCATCATCAATCCCAAGCCAATGAGGTTGGTCATACATTCTAACATGCAGCTTTGGTGAGGCCCTTTATGCACTGACTTGTAATTTCGGACTTGGAATGAGGAGCCGTCGGTTGCATCATACTCCCTATATTTCAAAATATAGTGTGTCCGCGTTTTTTGAGGTCCAACTTTAATCATAAATTTATTTTCTCCCGCCGCACTCGGTCTGGTTGGTTAAATTTATGGTCAAAGTTAAAGCACGAAAACAGAGGAAGCGCTATATTTTGGAACGGAGGGAGTACTCCATTTAGCCACGTGCCCACGTGCTGCGCATGGTCCAGGTGGCCAGGTCTGGATTGGACCCACGCGTCAGTCCAAGCCCCTCTGTCCTCAATCTCCGTCCCGGAGCTCGTCTCCCCCGTCCAGCAGTCGATGCCCACCTCGCGCGACCACGCATCATCGCCGGCCGCCGTCCCTACCGCATCTCCCTGAGCTAGCAGCCTCCTTCCTGTGGCCCAAGTTGCTCGTAGCCTCCTTCCTCCGGCACACGCAAGCACGCACGCTGGCCCAAGCACCCAGGCTGTGCGTAGCCGGGAGGAAGCAGGACGCGGCCGGCCAAGGTCAGCGGCTGGAGCGTGCCATGGCGTCCAGCGAGCGAGATGGCCGCTGGCGGTCAGTGATCTGACCAGATCCGAGCTCGCCGGACTGGTGGCGGCGCGCTGAAGGCAGGGGCACACCAGGTGTTCGATCAAATGCGTGCCCTTGGAGATGCGCTAACCAATCTTGTTTTTGGCCGTGGCTCCGTCAGCATCGAGTATGGTGACGGCGGCGCTTCCCGAGGAAAATCAGTGAGTACCCCGGAATCTCATTTGCTACACAGCTCGAGCAATTGTGCATCTTCTTCTGCTCTGAAGCCTCCGCAGAAATATATATGCTATGTTTCTTAGGTACTCCCTCCGTTGGAAATTACTCGTCCAAGAAATGAATGTATCTAGATGTATTTTAGTTGTAGATACATCCATTTTTGTGACAAGTAATTCCGAACGGAGGGAGTACCTGTATATAGTAGCATCCTACTATATATATGCAATTGTGCATCGGTGGCTTGCTGCACGGCGAAGAGATGGCAGATACAATGGCTGCTGTGGAGTGCTTACTGAGGTAGCCTTTGCGGATCAGACGCCTCTCCGGGTCTGGCGGATGTGGCCGTTCAAGCACCCTACTGTATACTGGCCGGCTGCGCCGAACCAGCCGGTGGCCATTGCTCCGTCTCTGGGCTCCGGGTACCAGTCCGGACTGGCCTGCCGGTCCAGTTGTCCCTGATCCGAACTGCTCTGGGGAGGCACCTCTCAGTGCGTCCCGGGTGAGTGGAAGCGCAGGTCCATGTCTTTCTTGATACTGAATTGCAGTATGAAGAATTCTGCAAATTACTCAACTGCTGCTCACCTGTTCGATGTTTTCTTATTATTATCGGAGAACAAGCCCAGCTCGGTGTGTCCTGTAGTTTTCGCTCCCAAAAGTGCATTCCGTGATACACGCAAAAAACATCTTACCAGAAACACATCCAGCAATTTGTTTTCTGCGGTGACATTATCCATACCCCCTATTTTCAAAGATAGGAAAAAAAATCCAACCATATAGCGAATACTTATTTCTTTCGCTCCAATTTCAACCCTACCGTTCTCACCACGGATATGGCATGTGGTTCTGATCAGCACTAAATAAGTCAATAGTGATCCTTCTTAGTTGGTTTATGTGTCTTGGTGGCATTTTTCAGGCGGCGCCATCCAGTTTACCCGATGAAGTGTTGTCATTGTAAACCTTGTACCTCCACTCGAGGCAGCAATCAGGTGTTTTCCTCGAGGAGCAAATTCTGCAACCTGTACTTGTGGGAGAATGTTTTCGGTATCAGGAAAGTGTCACCAAAACGTCCCAGGGATTGTTTGCAGTTGTGCAGTGAGTCCCTGTTTTTTTTTTCACTTTCTACTCAAAGGAAATGCTTGCGGATTTATGTGCAGGAGTGTGAATTTAAATGGTGGTTTTTCTGCAGGGCAAGCCAGACAGGGAGAACAAGTTCATCCACTAGAACAAAGTGCCCTGCGATGCTAAGCCTGTTAAGGACGGAAGATGGAGGGTGGTATTGGTATTTATGTGCGCACAGGGTGTTGCATAACCATGAACTCCTCGGAACTTGTGCGGAGAAGTTACATTAGCACCACTGATATACGTTGGAAAATAATCGCGAATATGGTGCTTATAGTCTCTTGTCTTAATTATATGCCAGGTAGTGCACGTGGGGTTCCTAATCTTGAAGTCAGAAGGGCCTTCACGACCGGAGCAAGCGCCACCCGGACCAGATTGGCATTTCACTTGAGATGGTGTTCTGATGACCTCCTGAAGTATGGTGAGTATTGAATATCCTTTCTCCATCTTTTTTTTTCTTGTAGAATAGAAGATATGAATATTGAACTTTTTTTTTCCTTTTTGTAAACACACAAAAGCTTTGCGCGTCATACATCAGAAGATTAAACACAGTTAGATAGAACAAGTTCCACTAGAAAAACTAGTCAAGAACAACATCGGACGGGTACGATACATCCCAACTCAAATGCAATACAACATCAATTTAAAATCTGATGAGATATAATGTCTTATTCAAACTCAACCCAGATGCGACTTGTATCCGCCTTCCATTTACACAACTCTTTTTTAGAGAGTAGGCTCGAAAGCCCGACTTGGCCTAGGCTAAGGCCTTCAACACTCGTTGGACCTCTCTGAACAAATTACATATGTATGTAACTAAAAGATAATGGCTAGGCAGAAACTAACATATACAACATCACACTTGGAATGCAAAACATAACCACTACAAAGCAAATTAAGCATGACGCCACTTCAGGGGGGGCCTGACCTGGATGTTTCAGGTGCTGCTCTTGTTTCAGCAAAATGCTTTGTGTTATATGCAGTTGCAACAACTTCCTCAGTTTGTCTTATTTTTAACATAGCTATCCGTTATCCTGCGAATCGCAGCAGCAGCATCTCTCATGCACATTCTCTCTGTTGGTGCATGATTGCTGCATGATAGCGCAACCTTCATGACAGACAATATGGCATTCCTGCCATGTTCCATTGTGTTGCTTCCATCCTGCAGACTAGTCAGATTGGCTTCTTCAATGGAAAGTAGCACTGGATCAACAATCTGCATTAGCATCCCTGTAAATGCATTCTTGGCATGCTTATGCAAGGTTAACCCGTCTCTGAGCATATCATGAGTTGGTGCCATGCCTGTAAACAACTCGAGGATGACAGTTCCGAAGCTATATACATCTCCACATGAAGAAACTTGACCGCCTTCGCCATACTCTACATATCGTACACAAATATAGTCATTTTGCATGCAAAAATGTATGTTGCAGAGTGTAATGTTAGAAAATTTGAGCTACCTGGAGCTACATATCCAATTGTTCCTCTTATTCCAATGGAGCTCTTTGAATTAATCAGCTGCTCTGCTGCTGGTTCGGAAAGAATCTTTGCAAGGCCGAAGTCCCCAATGTGAGCAACTAAATCCTCGTTAAGAAGAATGTTGCTTGGCTTCAAGTCGCAGTGAATTATTGGTGGTTCACAGTTGTTGTGCAAATAATCTAATGCATCAGCGATATCAACTGCAATATTTAATCTCTGCATCAATGTCAAACCTTGCAGTTGCTGTGATGCATGTACATCCATGTGTAACCACCTATCTAGGCTCCCGTTAGGCATGAACTCCAACACAAGGGCCTTGAAGTCGTTTTGGTTTGAGTCAGAGCTTGAGCAGCAAGTTATGACGCTAATCAAATTACGATGGCGGATGCTACCAAGTGCCTCACATTCAGCTAGAAAGCTTTTGGAAGACCCAGACTGTTGAAGATCGAACACCTTCACAGCTACAGTGGTCATCATGGTGTTTAGCAGAAAATCACACTTATACACTGATCCATATCTTCCTCTACCTATCAAATTGTCTGTGGCAAAGCCACTTGTTCCTTGGACCAATTCAGCATAAGTAACTCTGGGATAATTGTCATCCATAAATTGAAATCCTCCCATGGTTGTAGATCGAGCTTTTGATTTCTTTCTTATCGCGAAGAAAACAAGCACCACACACAAGCATATAATTATGCCAGCAATTGGGGTAGCTATTGTGATAATCAAATTGCGTTTTCTCATTGTGTGTTCCATTGATTCTGGCGGACATGGGGGCAAATGTAATTCTGAAATACCACCACAAAGTCCTGAGTTCCCTTCAAACAAAAATCCAGTCATATTACTAAACACGCCCTCCGATGGAACTTTGCCATCCAGATTATTGAAGGACAGGTCTAATTGGTACATTGATGCCATGTTTTCCAAGCTTTCAGCAATATGACCAGACAAGTTGTTGTGTGCAAGATACAATTCTTGAATACCGGCCATGAGTCCCAACCCTTGAGGAATCTCACCAGAGAGTGTGTTCCTGGTAAGATTTAGAAATGCCAACCCTCGCATTTTGCTGATAGATGAGGGAATAGTACCACTAAAGGAGTTATGGTCCAACATGAGTTTTACCAAGCTTTGACAATTGCTGAGTTCATTGGGCAGGGTCCCAGATAAGTTGTTCTGAGAGAGGTACAAGTTTGCAAGCGCTGTCAGACTGCCAATTTCACGTGGAAGAGGACCAACAAAGTAATTTCTTCGCAAATCTAGGGTGTCCGACAGAGACGATAGGCTGAAGATCTCTTTAGGCAATTGACCTGTCAACTTATTGTATGAAAAATCAACTCCAGTTATCTCCTGGAGGCTCCCTAAGCTTGCTGGAAGAGGCCCCTCAAACTTGTTCCTCCATGCAGAAAGAGTTAGTAGCCGTGTCATGTTCCCAAGGGAGGATGGAATGAGCCCGGTCAACAGATTATTATGCATATACAAACCTTGTAGCAAATTTAGTCTTCCCATGCTTTCAGGCAAGACACCAGTAAATTGGTTATAAGAGAGTGTTAAATAATTTAGCCCAACAAGATTGCTTATGCCAGATGGTATTGTTCCAGAAATCATATTATATCCAACATAAAGCACTTGAAGTTGTGCTGATAGGTTGCCAACAGAGCTTGGCAACACACCACCTAGCTTGTTTCCAGAGAGCTTTAATACACGAAGGCGTGTGCAGTTTGTCAACAACGTCATGAACTCCCAGTCCTGCGGGGTACTTGCCACGATCTGGTTTTCTGAAACACTGAGGTGTTTTGGGCAGAGCATTCCAATCTCCGGAGGCAATCTACCAGTCAAGCCATTGAATGACATGTCTAGTCTATAAATCTTTGTTGCATTCACAAGAGAAGCTGGAAGGTATCCTGTAAACCTATTGGTGCCGAGGAGTAGGTCCTTGAGATTTGGGAGGTGAGCTCCCAAGTCCGAGGGCAGTTTACCATGCAACTTATTTGCTGCCACAGCGAAGGTGCTCAGAGAGGAAAGGTTAAAGAAAGCTGCAGGGATAGTGCCTGAGAGGTGGTTTTCACTCAGTCGAATGGAGGAAAGACTTGTCATCTTGCCAAGGCCCTCCGGGATGACACCTTCCAGTTGGTTTGCTGCGAAATCGATTGTTTCCAGTGCTGAGAGGTTGGCAATCGACGGCGGGATTATCCCAGTGAACCTGTTCCTATACATTCTCATGGTCTTCAGATTTGACAAGCCTCCAAACCAGGCAGGGATTTCTCCTGTGAGCAAATTACCGTCAAGATCGATGCTCTCAAGACTTGTGCAGTTCTTCAGGTCAGCGTTTACATCACTATCAAGTGAATTGCTGGATAAGTTGAGATGTTGTAGCCGAAATAAACGACCAATTGATGAAGGTATTGCACCACGGAAATTGTTCTGGCTGAGGTCTAGTATTTTCAGAAATGTGAGGTTTCCAATTGATGGGGTGATTGTGCCGGCGAGGCCCTTCGAAGTGAGGTTAAGCACCGTAACTCTGTGCTTATGCTCGAGGCTGCAACTGACACCTGGCCACGAGCAGAAATCAGTAGTTGTGTTCCATGCAGCTAGGGCACCTTGCTGGTTGCTTAGGCTTGCCTTGAATGCCAGCAAGGCATCCACATCAGTCATGTTGCTGAATGTTCTCGCTGATGCTGATTGGAGTACATATGGCACCAGAAGCAGCAGCAGAACAGGGAACATCGTTGACGACACTGGGAATCACGAAAGAAATGTAAGCTTTAATTAACTCACACACACCCAAAACCAGTGAACATATTCTAAGCTCGTTAATCTACATTGCCAAAGCTTTACTGCTTTCATTGTTGAGACTTACTGAGTTTTTTTGGTTTGTAAAGGGTCTAATTTGTCCATATGAAGCAGCATCCAGTATGCTAAACAAATGCATCTAACATCTGGCAAATAAGATTTTGTGAGCCTTTTCTGCTATCATATACTCCCTCCGTTTCTAAATATAAGTCTTTTTAGATATTCCAATATAGACTAGATATGGACTGAAATCCCTTTCCCTGGGTTTCCTTCATTGTTTTTGTTCCGGAATTCATCTTCTTTAGAACCTCAATTCAGTGCTATTCTCCTTTCTGTGAGATTTTCAAACACTTTTTCCCCTCGATTCTTAAATATTCATTGGTTATTAGAGTCGATCCTTGTGCTTCTATAGGATCCTTTCCTAATAAAGAAAACTTGATATGTTCTAACTTGCCGTTTCCCTGTTCTAACTATATACTGAACTTGCAGGATCCGCCCGCTTCTGTATCGAGCGATGGTCGATGGCAATGGTTATGCGGATTGCGGAACATGCGTTTTCCGTAACTGCGCACACGCTACGATATTTTCGAAGTATTGGTTTGCACAAATACTACATACAAGATTGCACATCCCTTCACCCAGAAGAAAGTTCCCCTACAGAAATGCCGAAGGGAAACTCGACGAGGCATGGATCACATACCTTGTTTGTTGTATCCTTGCTGCCGGTTCTTGAAGAGAAGATGGCGTCCTTTCCCTGGGGCTGCACCAGCGTCCAGTCTGTGAGCTACAAATGAGGCACCGCGTTTATATCCTCCATGAAATTGCCATGGGATCACAACTTGGCCACTTGCGAGGGGACTTGCTTCAACTTGCGAGGGGCCAGTCGGTGTCGCTGCAGGTGCAGGAGCCGGATGTGTGCACGGCAACGGCAAGAGCAGGGGTGGGTGGGGTCAAAGATGAAAATAAAGAAGCACGTGGGTTTATAATCTTTGACTTTGTGTAGAATGTTTGTTTTAGCAGCTGATCCTATCATACGGCGGCATATTTAGATACTTTGAATACTGATACAAAGGAGTTGCTATCCTTGGGAGAGAGGCGTTTTGGCGGCCGAGCTCCATGGAGGCCTTTATTTTTGAAAAATTGAAATTCAAACTTTTAATTCTGAAAAAATTATGCCTCAAAGAATACCTTGAGTAGTGACCTGTAAAAAAAGATAAATTCATGGCCTGGACGGATGAATAGTATCATGTGCTAAACAGCCCTAGATTTGTCTTTTTTGCACAATCCTCATTTCAATGTATTTTGCAGTTAAGCACATACGTGTTATACCTTCATGTATACCTGTATTTTCTCCAGAACTTTTTAAAATGTAAAAAATATGAATTTGAATGAAATTTCAAACTTGAATTTGGAGGCCTCACTGGAGGCCGAGCTCTAAAAGGGATTTCCATATCCTTTGTTCCTTTGTAATTCCTATATGATTACATGAACTTTCTAGCAATTCTACATTTAGGAAAAAAACATTAGAGCCCTTCAGTTTACAGGAATAGATCCTCTTGTACATGATTGATTTTTATTATCACTATTTCAGAGGTAAAAAAAAAATTAGCTCAGGCTCATTGGGGAAAACAATCCCTATCATATCTATTTATATACGCTTGTATAGTATACGAGCATCAACTTATATAGACCGTTGGATACCTGTAATCAGACAGCTCACAATCAATTGCTTTAGAGAGAGGACCACGTGGCCAAATGCAGACCATTGAATAAGGTGATCTGACGGCCCATGATGCTACCTGAAATCTCTAGCAGACTCCCGTGACCAGAGCGATGCCCAACAGTAGCACTACTAGCGCCACGTACAAGGCAAATACTACTACGCAACATGGTGAGAGAAAGAAAATGCACTAGTGCACCCTCAGACGGTCACATTCAATTGTTTTAGATTGAAAAAAGATTAATACAAGCTGTAACGAAACAACTATATTACATTCTTTTATAAACATGTGTCACAAACATTATAACCTGAGAACTAACCTATAATTGGATGGTTTGGAGGATGATTGTATCCCGAACCCATTAGAGATTAAACTCTAGGTTTTACATATGTGTGTCTCATTAAAGCGGATTTCTTTCCAGTTGGAGTTGACGGTTCCATCGATAGTTAGGCACCTTGATGACTTCGTCAATCTCAAGACGCACTGGCTCACCTATCTTTTCCTTAGTTTTCACCAATACTTTTTGCGTAAACTTCCAATTGATCAGACTAATTAGTGTAGGACACGCATGTATGGAATTTACTTGATTTTTTTTAATAAATATTGTAAATATGATTATGTGCTAAAGAAAATGCATTCAATCACTCCCAACATAGAACATTTCATAATAATCCTTAAATATACGCGTGCATGCCACGTGCCATGTACTAGTAAGTCAAATGACATATCTTTCCAATTATTATTCATAGGATTTGAGATACGTTTCATCACACTTTCTATAGTTTTCCTATCCCGATGATATTCCTATCCAATGAACCAAAGAAGGCCTAATTTTTTTTTTGAAATTAAGGAGGCCTGATTTTGGAGGAAAACGGACATGGGGTTCTACCTTATATGTTCCTCTTTGCATCAAAATTCCTATGTGACGCTCTTTTTTTATGAGGGATTCCCATGTGACGTTCAAACGACATTTTTGGCGTTTTCACGTGCTTAGCTCATGTAGCATGAGCAGTTCCAGTGTGGAGGAATGTAAAGAAAATTTCAAAATATTAACTTATATTGCATGAAAAATTTCCAACGTTTTTGTACTTGTTTATGTAGATGTAGTATATCTGTACGAAGTTTCATAAATATACAATTTGTATGGGGTCTATACAAAAAGGACAAACACAAGAACAAAAATGTCCTCGTATTTTGTTGTTCTTGGGCTGATTTTTTTACTTTCTGGGTAGCATATAATATATCATATTATTTTTGAAATATTACAAGTACATAGAGAACATCCATATGTGCTCACATAAAAGATTTCAATTTTTAAATCCTTGAAATACCTTTTTTGAATATAAAATTATGGGCTCCATGGAGTGACGCTTGAGGCGTGACGCACAGCAAAGTCCCGACTGGGCTGGCCAACATGTTTTAATTTACGAACTAATTGTGAAAACATGATTTTCGAAGAATGCGGACAATATTTTAAATATCTGAATGTTTTTTGAAAGAGTAAAGTAAAATTGAAAAAGGAAACAGGAAATATGAAAACGAAGAAGGAAAAGAAATAGATATATAAAATGTAAAAAACAAAAACAAAAAAACAAAAAAGGGAAAACCTAGTAAAAAATTGGTTTAGGAACCTTGAACCTTCTAGAAGGTTCCTATAAAATTGTCAGGAACTAACATTGTTAGGAACCTTCCAGAAGGTTTACAAACCAGAGTCCTAAGGTCCACTGGCACGTTCTAGCTGCTGAATGGGCTCAAAGAAGTCATGCGTGGAGTTCGGAAGCATGGGGTGACACAAGGTCAAGTAAGACTTCATTAAAACTATTTTTATTGTACCTTTTCTATTAAATTCTGAACTGATGTGTCAGAACTATGATGACACAAGGCTTCATTAACAATTTTGTAATGTGTTTCGACAAAAGGTTTGCTACCTATTGAAATGTTGCCCCTCATTGATCTAATTCAAGATACATTACATCTTAATTACTGCACATCTCCCATTTCTATTTCTTAAGTTCATGTGTCCAAACACGAGACTAACCTTGTAACACAAATTAAGAGGGGCACCCTCGAGCTCAATTGGCAGATAACTGGAAGAATGTCGACCACCTCTCCCGCACGACGTATGTCCCATGGGATTCCCCGCCCACTACTAACCGCTTCAAGCCTGATCTCCTAGCGAAGCAACATCAACTCGTTTTCCCAACCTTCTTCCTCTGAAAAATCTCCCATCAACCCCCCATTGTCAACCGAGCATTGTTGCGCACCGACACGACTGCTAAAACCATCACCGACCAAATAGAGATAAGGCTTCGCCACCACCGCCGTTGCGGGTTGGAACCCACAACAACACGTTTGTCGCATGTAGGGACAACTCTTGACGCTAGGGAATGATTGCGAGGCAAAGCGACGCTATTGCAACAAGTACGACAGGGTGATGATCAGAAGTCAGGACTCGCCTTGAGAATCTAACATGTTGTGGTTGACGTCAGAGATGGCAACATGGATGATGTACCGCGGGTCTCACCGGAGGTGCTTTGGGGCTTGTGTTGCAAAGGTACTCGCCGTAGGTGCTTGCAACAAGGTTCATGCCGCAAGGGAGGACTCGCTGCTGGGGACCCATCGGATGTGCATTTGCAACATGGGTTGTGTTGCAACAGGGTTGCAACATGAGTCACGTTGCAACAGGGTTTGAAACAAGGATCATGTTGCAAAAAGGGATGTGCAGATGAGAGGGACGATGGCACGGTGGGAAGTGCACTGGACGGCTCGCGACCTAGCTGATCTTTGCCCCAGTCGTCCTATGCGTAGCGTGAGCAAATTAACATCGATGCAAGTCAACTGTACTTTTTTGTTATTTGCAAAGGATGTTAAAATCTGAAAGGTTCATGTGCTACACATTTAATGTGTTATAGTGGAGCAGATATATGGTCTAATTGTTGGAAATAATACTAATAATGAATGTCAAAGTATTCCCATCTGGCTGGTCATTGTGGTGAGTAATTTAGACGAGTAACGTGCATATGTTACTGATCTAAATTACTCCTTTGCACTACTAGGGAAAACCTTATACATAGAATCTTGCCAGCAGCGCGGTTTAAAACAAGGCGCTACTACTACTTAGCAGTATGACGTGTCAACAAAACGCACTACTGATATACACATAGCAGTAGCGCGTCAGTAGTAAACAACGCTACTACTATAATTGCCACGACCTTGCCGCCGAACTAGTTATAACAGTAGCGCCTGTTTAGTAAACGCGCTACTGCTATTGAGATCAACAGTAGCTACTTTTCGCCAAAGCTCGCTACTGCTTGTTTAGTCCCACCTCGTTCCGGGAACAGGGTGTTTACCACCTTAAATATGTTACTTCTCAAACTATTACAACCACTTGGTTTTCATTGAACTCTATGTGTAGGATTTGTGGTCGCAATATGAGTCTTCTCTGGTTCCTAAATCGGTGAGGACTCATATTGATAATTCAGATTGTACACAAAAAGATCATTGATAACGAATGTATTTTTTATGTTTATTTTTGCATGCTTAGCCTTAGCAGCAGCATGTTTTCGTAGAAGGCGCCATAGCAGTAGCGCACCCAAAAGAAAGGGCGCTACTGCTATGGCGTTTAGCAGTAGCGCTTTACCCTAAAGCGCGCTACTGCTAAATCCATCCTATCTTCTCCATCCGGCCGCCCCTCACTCTCCCGTCTCCAGTCCACTCACTCTCCCCCACAGCCCGTCGTCCGCCGCCGCCGCATTGCCGCCAACTGCTGCCGTCATCGCTTTCCTCCCTAGCTCCCTCCTACACCCAGTCCCTCCTCCATCCCGCCGCCGTCCCCCTTCCTCCCTAGCTCCCTCCTCCACCCCTCCTCCATCCCACCTCCGCCCCCTCCCGCCATCACCGCCACCGATGTAGCTCATCCTACCTCCATCCTCCTCCCTCACCCCTCCTTCCCGCCTCCTCCCTCCTTCCTCCCCTCCTCCCGCCCTCCTTCCTACCCGTCCTTCCTCCCTCCTTCCTACCCGTCCTCCCTCCCTCCCTTCTCTCTGTTCATGTAGAATGTAGGTCATTTAAATGTAGATTTTTGAATGTAGACATTGAAGAATGTAGGTCTTTTAATAGAATAATTTTTCGACTATTTTAGCTGTTCTGAATAGAATAAGATTTTTTAGGTCTTTTGATTAGAAATTTTAGTAATGGAAATTTTTAGTTGGTAGAATTTGAAATGGACGGATGGTTATATTGATGGATATATATATAGATGGATGGATGGACAGATGTTAGGGCTAGAACTATAGTGACAAATTTTTAGGGTTAGAACTAGGTTTTACAAATTTTTTAGTAAATATAGGTCTTTTGAATCAGCATAATAAGGTTTAGTTGATAGCTTATAGGGTTTCACTAAGTCCTAAAGATGAGGATAATAATGTTTTTGTTTATATTTTGTTTTTGTAGAAATCAAGGAGCCCCTGCATCATCCCCGTCACCGATCCCCTCCGACCTCGAGGTGAGACCAACCAGTCGATGATGATGTAGATGTTTTGATAGTTGTAGTAGAGTAGTAGCTACATGAGTAATTGTGACAATGTTATGTAGCTACATGAGTAGGGAACACCTTACAGTGGCCTATGTTTTGCCGGAATTTTGATTAATTTGCATTCCCCGCAAATTTCAGGCGCTCGATATGTCTATTTTTTTTAGCAAAGGTCATGCCGAATTTTCCCGTGAATTTTGGCATGGCTTGTGCTACAATATAGGAAATATCGAGTGCATTGGAAATGCCGGAAAGAGCATTTAACGCCATTTTGGGTTTTGCCGTCGAGTTATAATCTTTGAATTTTGAACACAGGAGATGTCTGATGACGATGGAATCCCGGAGTGTGGGTACTGCTACAATGGCCGGGGTTTGTGCGACAGGTTTACTCACCTGCAAAATGATAGATTTTTCCCCGTGAAGCTGGAAGAGACCTTTGATGTTTGTGCGGTACGCAACGACAAGCATTTCATCGTAATTAATTTCATCACTTGTGCTTATTTTGTTTAATGTGTAATTTCTGGATTTTTTTTAATTCGATTAGTACATCCCATGCCATGCTAGACCATACGTATTGGAGAAACTTGGTTTTGGTTTAGATGACTTTGAGAATATGGAGACGCGGAGGGCTCACTTAAGAACTAAGCATGGTTATGAGTTTCTGGTTAAGCTGTACAATGCGGTCAATCACTCCCATTTCGGTTGCTCTAATTGGGAAGCTTTCTACAAGGCATATGGATTTGAGGACGGAATGCAAATAAGATTTGACACTACAAGGATACCCCCTATAAAGCAACACATATTCAACAATGTTTTGGCTATAAGTTGCAAAATTCACAAGAGATACGCATATAAGTGTTGCAGCATATGCGTTGTCGACTTGTTGTTCATAATCATAGTGTCCTACATAGATGGCAACATATCTTATATATTGTCATGTATGTGTTGCAAATTATATCTACTATAAAACTGCAAATATACATAATTAATTTATTAGACGCTGGTACAGAGTGTGGCGCGAAAGTCCGTTCGGGCAAATTTTGCGTAGTCCCTTCCTTTTATTCTGCGATCCAGGTCATTGGAGGAGGCACAGAGTGGGCCACGCTCCAGCCTGAAATTTTGGCCCAGCCCAGCCACGATCCAGATTATAGATACTATAAGAGATGGGCTTGGACAAAAAAATAAGGCCTGTAACAGCCTCGTCGTGTCGTGCCGAAGCGAAAGCAGCCACGCACGGTCGGTCAACACTGTTTCTCGGGTCTCGGGAATACCCGATCCGCCGCCTCGAGCCAGCCGAGCCGCCTGCCTCGCCGTCCCTGCACGGCCGGCCGGAGCCATCGCTTTAGTTAGTTGTAGCGTTTCTTCAATTAGCAGTTTGTTTTGTACACGTGAATTCAAGTTCATTGTTTATTCACACGGTGAGTAGATCTCTCTGGTGTGTCTGATGGATTGCGTCGCTAGGAGGGAGGGTCACGATCGAGACCACACAGCCTCGCCGCTGCGTGATGAAGGGAGCAGGTTTCGCACTGGAGCGTCCCTTGTCTTGTGTGTTGTGTAAGGGCATCTCCAACATCTCATATGTTCACGGATGGGCGCAGGCTGGCGTCTGGACATTGCTATGGGAGCCAGCCATCTAAAGCGTACCACCATCATCGGACACATTTTGAAAGGAATTTAACAAAAAATAACAAATTTAAGGTAAATTTAAACAAACCGGATGATTTTCATTCAAACTTATATATTTTTTTTTACATAAAAATAGACGTTATTTTGCCCGGTGAATTAAATCTTAAAAAAAAGAAACATACTTAACGGTGACTTTGTATGCCTGGTCGGGGTGGCCGATGATGTTAGAGATATATTTGGGTTACATATGTTTGGTAGTCTACAATTTGTAATCCGTCTCCTACCTTATCTCTAGGAAAGAGTCTTGCCCTCCAAGTCTTGTACCTAGGATTTGTCCGGCGGTCGTGTTGACCGGCTGCCCAAAAGAGTCTTATTTCCAAACCCTTACTACGACTTTTTCTCTCTTCTGCCGGTCATCTTGTTCGGTGTTTTTCTTTTGTTTTTTCGACCTAAGATCGGTTTGCGTTGCCCACCACTGCCGTCGGCCCCCACGCGCCTCTATTCCGACACCGGCATGACCGACCAGCCTCTCCTCTGACCCGACGGCCACGTGCGCCGAGGCGGCCCCTCATGGCCTGCCGCCGTCCGCGCGACGCCCGCCCGTCGCCGCCCTGCTCCGACCGGGACTTCTTCATCAACCACCACGTAGGAGCGCCCCATCACCGGCTGCGGCCCCGTCACCGGCTACCTCGGGCGCGTCGGCTGTGTCGGCCTTGCCAGCTGCCTTGGGCCGGCTGTGTCGGACTCGCCGACTGCGCCATCATCGCCGGCTTCATCTTGGACTCCGCCACCATCATCGCCGGCTTCATCTTGGACTCCGCCCCATGGACTCCGCCACCATCATCGCCAGCTTCATCTTGGACTCCGCCCCATGGTTTTCCCCGTCCTCGTGCGCGATCGGATTGATCACCCGCCCGCCGCCGCGATGCACCTCATCTACGTCGTGCGACCGACTTGGGCCGTCGGTTGTGCGCGTCTCCGAAGATCTGGTGAAGACTGTCGCCGTGTACAACGCGCCCATCCACTGATCGAGCATCGGTCTGCCGCTGCGTCGCCCCGTCGGGGCGCTGCGCCGGCGCCCCATGGTTCTCCCTGCGGCTGCACGGACCCGCGTGCTGCTGTTGCGTCGCCCCTTGGGGCCGTAGTGTGGCGGCCCGCGGTCAACTGCCGCCCAAAGGCCATCCTATCTAGTCCATCCTTGTGGCTGCATCGACCCTCGCGCTGCAGCTGTGTCGCCCCATCGGGTCGGAGCTAGCGTGACCTCGTACAGGTGCCCACCCTGGCCGGCCGCACTGTCATCGTTGTCCATGCCATTGTTATCGTCTGAGTAGTCCTTTGAGCGGCGGAAGGGCGCTGGGGCGTGACAGCCATGCCCGACCACCTCCTTGCGCTTGCGAAGGAGCCAATGCTGATCCCGTCCATGGTGCCTGACCGCCTTCTGGGTTATCCGCTCCCTTCTGCGTAGTGTGAAGGGCCTCCGCGGCCAATGTTGATCCGGTCCATGGTGCCTTGGCGGCGACCTTACTCCTGTCGGCGGCGGAGGAGGTGCCACTTAGCTACCACTCACGATCGCCGACGGCACCTCCTCCTCGATGGACTTGTCACGCTAGTTGTGGCGTTGCGGTGACGCCGTCCCGTCGATTTGGGTGTGATGATTGTTTGAGCAATAGAATTCATTTTTACTTGACCCCTATTGCACTGATTTTGTACAAACATAGAAGAACTGGATTTGTACAAACAATCCCCGCAAAAAAAGAGTTTGTATATAAACATAGATGAAGCAGGTTCTGTTTTGGATTTGGATCAACTTTTTTCTATTGGTTTCGCTCCAAATTTTCCTTTTCCCCTCCGTTTTCTCCTGCCAATAGTGTCTAATCTGGCAAAAAAAAGTACGCGCGCTTCAATTACCATGGCCCCGCCTGTCACAGGAATCCAGGACGGGTCAAACAAATCGCGATGAGGTAACTGCGCAAATAAAATCGGAAACCACCCCCCATATCAGCACGGTTCCCTTCCTCGTCTCGTATTGAATTGGATTCATCGCACGCCAGCGGCCGGTCGCGGAGGCGTCACCACGAGCTGAGCAAGGTTAGTTGCCGATCTACTCTCCCACAATTCATCCTCTCTTCCTCCCTACTCTGCTCTAAATCAATTTACATCTCTCTTGCCAGGCAAATCCGGCTGGTAGATTCTCGAAATCCGGTTGGTACGTGGTGGCGATAATCCCGCGAGTTCATCTAGTCAGTGCCTTACTCCTTAACCCATCTCATTGCTGCAATTCATGCCCTACGTATTGGTTCTGACATTGATTCATATGTTCGGAGTACCATTTTTTATTACTGAGATACCGTAATTCTTATGTTTTGTGCTGGGATTACCCCTTCCCATGGATCCTATCAAAACTCTTTTGTTTGGTATCTCTCGCAGATTGAATTGTAATTTTTCTAATCTCGGTGTGCTATGTACTGTACAGAATTCTTTGGCTATCTTAGGGAAGGGGAATTGGGAATTACTGGTGGGAGTTCACTGCAGGGTTAGGCTTGGGAAATAGGCTTTGACTCGTACACTATTTGATTTGATTTGACTAGTGAGAATCGAGCGGGAGTGGCAGTGGCAACAGGAAGACAGCGAATCTGAAACCAACAAACTGGCACAACACAGAAAGGTAGTGGCAATGTTCTAACATTGAGCACTAATCTAGCACTAACATCTCACATAATTTTTAGTGACATAAACAGAGGGACAAGGCCAACTTTACAGCACATGAAGAACAACAGTTGCAAATCAACACATGCATATGGCAGCGAGCATGGCTGAAACAATGTAAAGCAGTAGGGAGAGAGATAATTACAAATTGATAACGCAAGAACAGCTTACTTGAGTCAAGATGATGATAGTGCCAATATTAGATTGGCACTGGTTGGGTAGCATTAGTCTGTCGTTGCACATAACATTTGGCCTAATTAAATATGGCAGCTCTGATCGTGTTTAAGCACATTCATACAACTAGCACACAATGCTTATTCTTCTTGCAGTAAACTGATGATATATTGAACAGAGCTACCACATCTCTTTTTAAAGAAAGCACAACAAATTATATTGCAGGCCTTCTGTTTTTGTGAGATGACAGATACGCGTCTTCTTTTTGTGAGATGAAATATATGCTTCAACCATTCTACTTTAACTTCCTGTGCAATGCTACTAGTATTTTCTGAAGCCTGGAATATTTTCTTCTTTCAGAGCATGAACTTCGTAAACAAGTTGTACAGCAGGGTTGCAGCATACTCACAGTATTGCTGCTATTAATAAATGCATCCAAAATATGTAGCATTAGTTAATTTCACCATAAATTAATCGGCTGGCACCTCATGCCTACTTAATGAACAGTCAGATGTAAATTTACATTTCAGAGTAATGGTTTCATGTCTTAGTTAATCGGTTGCAGGGAATGGATCATTGTGCTGCTTGGGCTACAATGATTGGAGATCGCTCAAAACTAAAACAAACGTAAAGGCTATACTAGATCAAGTGAAGGTAAATTTTAATCCACTGACTATCCTTTACTAGCTTGTTCTATGTTGCCTTACATTGCAGTCACCCTACTTATGTTGTAATTGTTTTGTAGATGAGGTTCCTTTACCCCCCTCACGTGGAAAAATATATATGAAGACAATTGGAGATAGATGGAGGCAACATAAGTCCGATCTAAAGCAATTTATTTTGATGACAAAAAAGCACCGAAGCAAATTACAACAATAAACCAAAATGTGTGACTTCGGATCAGTGGAGATATCCAGTTAATCATTGGACAACCCAGAAAACCAAGGTACTTAAAATAGTTCCATTTCCAACTTTCCTTGTTGGACTTTATATATTGTCGTGGAGATACCATGAAAGATATGCACATAATTGTTTCGATTTATTCTTTGGTAGGAAATTAGAACTACAAATAGGAATAACTGTTCATTGAGGAAGTCTACACATACTTCCGGGACAAAAAGTTTTCCTCGTCAGAGGGAAGAACGGTACACAATAAAATTCCTCAAATTTCACTCCAAAAATTATGTCTCAACTAATGTTTATGGTATGCTATCTCTAGAGAGTGCTTGCTCCTCCGGTTGATGGACTTCGACTTGTTAAGAAATGACCAAATAATTTACAGAACAATTCAAGTGATTCAAATGGTGCATATTTGCAAGTTTCAAACAACAATTCTATTTCAGATAAGGTTTGTCTACTTAAATACTCTTTGGAACCTGTCATTGCCGAGGTTTAAGTTGTTACGCTTGCACCTTTTGCAATTGCATATACAATACCCGAAACTTGACGTGTATCATTTTATCTTAGAACAAAGAAACTATGGTTCATAATGGTGGCAGTGCACGACAACTAGAAAAATATTCTACTGCACGCAAGTTATCTTCATAGTCTCATCTACAAAATTATGATCAAACTATAGTGCTCCTGTGTTTATGTGTTTATTTGTTGCTATCAGAATATTTGTTTATTTGTTGCTATGGTTCATAATTTCCGTGCACGACAAGGGGAAATAAATTCTGCTGCACATAAGGTATATTTCCATTACCATATACAATATGTTCAAAATTTATCGCTCTAATGGTTATGTATCTACTGTCCATCTTGCTGTAAGAATGCTGTTCACAACAAAGAAACTTTGCTTGAGAATGTTAGTGCATATCAAGGAGAAAAAACTTCAGCTGCAAACATGCTGGTATCTTTTCATAATCACATACAAACTTGTGTTCAAACTATAGTGCTAGCTTGTTTATTACTTCTTTGCTTTCAGGCTGTTGTCCAGACCAAAAAAACAACTAAAAGTGCTAATACAGGCAGTAAGAGTGCCCAAAGTGGTTCGCTGAGTTGGTTGGGTGCAAGTGAACTACCTGTAAGAGTTCTCAATTATTTCATATGTTCCCCTATTGTCATATGGTAACTTTGATTTTCTCTAACAGACATGAACAAATGTATTCTTGAAGAGCCTGAAAAACCATAACAGGGACGTAGCTCTTGCTACAATTGTAAGTTGTGATCCCAAATTTAAACTTGATGGTGCTGAAATTAGAAATGAATTATGGGCAGTGCATACCGATATGGCACTTGTGAAAACTGAAATTTTGGTACGGGGTCGCAAAAATTGCAATACTCTTGGTAATGCAGAAAAAACAAAGATTGCATGGCCTTCAACCTTTGCACGTGACTAATATCTTGTCTCTATTACTACATGCATCATGTCAATGCATTGTGTGTTAACAATTCATTTTGTTTTTTGTTCGTAGATTCAAAAGATAAATGGATGACTATATGGGTGCATGGCAAGTATACTTCAATGATGACGTCGATGTTCCATTTCAGTTTGAATTATGTTGCAGGGATGACATTCCTGTTGGATGTTGTTCCTTAGTTAAGTTCTAGTTAAGTTGTAGGGATGTTGATGGATGCTTTAAGTAGTTAGATTATGCATCACATTTGGATGATGCTCCTCTTGTAATATCGACTATTGTAATCCAACATTTTTATCTAATATATGATTTCTTCCTTTTGTGAGTATATTCTCTTGTTTTTACTTCACTTGAAATACATAATTATCACCTTTACATATAACATTAACTTAATTGCTAGCAATATAATAATAATAATAATAATAATAATAATAATAATAATAATAATAATAATAATAATAATAATAATAATAACACTATATATGCATGAACAATTGAAGCGTTGAAAATTCTCGGTTGCTAAGCAATGGGATTTTGGTTCTTGTACATTAAGCACCAACAAATAAAAGTGTTGTAGAAGTCCATTCCATCTGTTGTAGTCTTGCAACGGTCCCTTTTACCAACGACACTATAAGCGTTGCATCATGCATTAGCAACACTGGATAAGGCTACGCATATGAAACCGTTGGTAAAGGCACTAGCAACGCATATATGGACTTTTAGATACAGAAAAATGCGTTGCTATAGGGAGGGTTCTGTTGTAGTGTGATATTCGTCCCGAAGATTATTATGATGATGATAATATCGACATCTGGGTGGATGTGGATATGCCTCCAGTTTTGCCTAGATGTGAGTTTGTCAAACTAATTTGTTAAGTTAAGTAATTTATATTGTTAATTTAAAAATATTTGGTGTTCGTAGGTACTAAACTTATTTATTTATAATTGTCAGCTTATTTCTTATCTTCAAGAAATACTCAGAAGGTTGTGGACAACGCATATTACAGCTATGACTCCGAGCTTAATTGTGAGGAGAAAAGTTATATTGTTTCATTCATAGAAGATGTTGAGGCCTTTAAAACCAATCACTCTATCAGACCAAATTATACTAGATACGTGCCACTTGTCCATAAATTGCTTGATGGTAACTTCATTGCCAAAAACTTGGTAAGGTTTTGTTAATGATGCTAACTTTATTGCATACATTATTCTTAAGTAAACTACATTGCTAACTATATATGTTACTATTATGTTTTTGAGCAGGGGCTCCCGAAGGAGGTTGTGTGACTTGATATTTATCGAAGGTGATATGCATATGGTTAGCTTACGACCAACTCATTCAAAGGCTTAACACAGTGCATACTCAATTTCTTCAAACGATGGAAGACTCAAAATCAAAGAATGTAGCAAAGTGATGAATGCGCACACGCAACTAATTGGAGGAAAAATGAATGTGCGCAACCACAAGTTGGAGATAGGTTTATGTCCATTCTCCATTATGGAGATGGACCGGTTTATCTGTTTTATGGTATTTTACCTAGGAGAGAGGAGTAGGTCCTAGGTATTAAGAACAATTAGTTAGTGTTGATTATATATGACTATGATGATGATGAAAAGTTTTTATTATGTGCTATAATGTGTTATAGTTGATGATGATGATGAGGAGGAGGAGTTGTTATTATGAGTACTATGATGATGATGATGAGGAGTTGTTATTATAACTAGTGACCAAGTTGTTATATGATGTCTCACGGACGAAAATGATGATGATGATGAGTTGTTATATGACAATGATGTATTATGATGATAAGTTGTTAGTGATATTATGATGATGATGATGATGAGTTATTACATCATTGGGTGAAAGAACCGCGGATTAGTTTCAAGTGGATGTATCCAAAGTGACTATAATGATGTAATAACTCATTATGATGTGAAAACAATATCTAAATTGTTACTGTATGAAAACTTATAAAATGGTGTATGAATATGACATAAAACTAAAAGAAATAGAATACCTAATAATAGCAGTAGCGTGGGTAGAGAGGCGCGCTGCTAGTAACTACTAGTAGCGCTTTCTAAGAAAAGCGCTACTGCTAAGTAGCTATAGCAGTAGCGTGGGCAAACCCACACTACTGTTATACTTTAGCTATAGCGCCATATCAGTACCGCGGTGCCCTGTGCTACTGCTATACCTAAAACCAGCGCTACTGCTAGGCTTTTCGCTAGTAGTGTTATAGAATCACTTTTCATTGGGAAGTGCTATGTAATGCTATGTAACATACTCCCACCCTTGCGGTTTAGACGACATGATTCAATAGTCTTACCAACCAAGATAGATGGTGAATGATATATTTTTTCTACTTTGCAAAAGTACTCAATTAATGCGCTCATTTTTTTGAAATAATTATGTTTACCTATATGGCAGTCTCATTTTTATTGAAACTAGCAAAGTGGCCCGCTCGATGCGCGAGCTAGAACTTTAGATAGTCTAACTGTGGCACATATTATTTGGTTTGTGTAAATATTAATAGGCATCATCCTTTTTGGTTTTAATTTTTTATAATATGAAATTATAATTCCATACAGTTATTTAGCATTATTCTATGTATGAGCGAACATTGTCGTCAATAAATTGCATATAACTTACTTTTGGAAATGACTATTATAGAAACCATGTATATGATATTTTTTCCTTTTATCAATTGTATATTTTGCGAAGTCATCATCCTTAACGTGTTATATTGCAAATATTTATTTTATTTTATGTAGACATAAATATTTCAAAAGGTGGAATTTAAATCCCTATGACTATGAATATATGATTATAGTGTTGATGTTGACAAAAACGAATTATGCTTTTTATGAAGAACTTTAGAAGTTTAATAATGAGAACCTACTATTTATTTTGTTTGATGAAATTTGTGGATAAAATGTGATCAAATTGCAACTATAAGACTTTTGAGAACATAGTTTGGTCTTAGATATGTTTGGTTTTCTCATTTTCATATAAAGATATTGAAGGAAATATGCCCTAGAGGCAATAATAAAGTTATTATTTATTTCCTTATATCATGATAAATGTTTATTATTCATGCTAGAATTGTATTAACCGGAAACATAATACATGTGTGAATACATAGACAAACATAGTGTCACTAGTATGCCTCTACTTGACTAGCTCGTTTATCAAAGATGGTTATGTTTCCTAACCATGGACAAAAGAGTTGTCATTTGATTAACGGGATCACATCATTAGGAGAATGATGTGATTGACTTGACCCATTCCATTAGCCTTAGCACTTGATCGTTTAGTATGTTGGTACTGCTTTCTTCATGACTTATACATGTTCCTATAACTTTGAGATTATGCAACTCCCGTTTACCGGAGGAACACTTTGGGTGCTACCAAACGTCACAACGTAACTGGGTGATTATAAAGGAGTACTACAGGTGTCTCCAAAGGTACATGTTGGGTTGGCGTATTTCGAGATTAGGTTTTGTCACTCCGATTGTCGGAGAGGTATCTCTGGACCCTCTCGGTAATGCACATCACTATAAGCCTTGCAAGCAATGTAGCTAATGAGTTAGTTACGGAATGATGCATTACATAACGAGTAAAGAGACTTGCCGATAACGAGATTGAACTAGGTATTAGATACCGACGATCGAATCTCGGGCAAGTAACATGCCGATGACAAAGGGAACAAAGTATGTTGTTATGCGGTTTGACCGATAAAGATCTTCGTAGAATATGTAGGAGCCAATATGGGCATCTAGGTTCCGCTATTGGTTATTGACCAAGAATAGTTCTAGGTCATGTCTACATAGTTCTCGAACCCGTAGGGTCCGCACGCTTAAGGTTTCGATGACAGTTATATTATGAGTTTATGAGTTTTGATGTACCGAAGGAGTTCGGAGTCCCAGATGAGATCGGGGACATGACGAGGAGTCTCAAAATGGTCGCGACGTAAAGATCGATATATTGGACGACTATATTCGGAGTTCGGAAAGGTTCCGAGTGATTCGGGTATTTTTCGGAGTACCGGAGAGTTACGGGAATTCGCCGGGAAGTATATGGGCCTTATTGGGCCATACGAGAATAGAGGAGAGAGGCCAAAAGGAAGGAGGCCTGCGCCCCCCTCTGGTCCGAATTGGACAAGGGGCGCAGCCCCCCTTTCCTTCTTCCTCTCCCCCTCTTTCCCCTTCTCCTACTCCAACAAGGGAGGTGGAATCCTACTAGGACTAGGGAGTCCTAGTAGGACTCCACACTTGGCGCGCCCCCTCCTAGGGCCGGCCTCACCTCCCCCCTTGCTCCTTTATATACGGGGGCAAGGGGGCATCCCATGACACACAAGTTGATCTTCAAGATCGTTCCTTAGCCGTGTGCGGTGCCCCCCTCTACCATATTCCACCTCGGTCATATCGTCGCGGAGTTTAGGCGAAGCCCTGCGCCGGTAGAACATCATCATCGTCACCACGCCATCGTGCTGACGGAACTCATCCCCGACACTTTGCTGGATCGGAGTCCGGGGATCGTCATCGAGCTGAACGTGTGCTGAACTCGGAGGTGCCGTACGTTTGGTACTTGGATCGGTCGGATCGTGAAGACATATGACTACATCAACCGCGTTGTCATAACGCTTCCGCTTACGGTCTACGAGGGTACGTGGATATTACTCTCCCCTCTCGTTGCTGTGCATCACCATGATCTTGCGTGTGCGTAGGAATTTTTTTGAAATTACTATGTTCCCCAACAGATATATGGTATCCATTCACCATTGAACTGGTTATTATGCATGCCGTATTAAGTGTATTTTGTATGATGAATGACATTGGAAAATATATTTGACATAATTTTTCAACTCCTTCAATAGATTTAAAATTGAACTTTGATTAAACAAATGTTTAGAAATAACACACAACGAAAACTAATTGATTTGAGAAATAAAAATTGTTTTGGATAGTTAGCACCATTGTTCTAGAATTTTTCACTATCGTTGATCATGCGAAAGAAATGCTGAAAAGACGAAAGGGTAGAACATATATGGTAAATCTAAAAGGCTAGAAGGATTTGTTGAATTTACAATGCATGGTGTAAAAATTTCGAAGAGTTGCACTTCTGCTTCACATCAATCCTTAGCTTAATTATTAAAAAAACATCTTTCATGTATTTTTTTTGAAATATCATCACATGTTCCCCTAAACTTCATTCAAGATGATTCATTTTATCTTTTTGGGAAAATATATGTTAGTACTATGAACATCTAAATTTCAAATAGTATACTTTTTTTTATTAATGCATGGTGCAACACTTATCTAGACATTTAATCTTTCATATTAAAACACTATATGTGCGTGCTTCTAAAAGACACAAACATGTACTTGTCTAAGTTTTTTTTCTATGTTAGAATTTAGGTGCAACGTGAATTACCCTATGACAACAATTAAAGCTCTTTAGGTTACATAGCTAGGATCTGAGCTTAGTTATCTCATGATTGAAATGCTTGAAGCATGTACGACTTGACGTTCTATCGAGCCATTGACCTATCATAAATCCACAACAAGTATTAGGATTTAGGCGTCCATACGGGATATACATGTTGTATCATACAATAGTAGTTTACAGACATTCAGGTAAAAGAAATGTATGCATGCACATGTTGGTGCCTAACTCTTGTCAGTATATGTGCAGAAGGCAATTGCTACAGATGAATCAAACAAAAGTACGCACGTATGTATGTGTGCTAGCTCTGGCTGTGTACGTTAAATCATATACTCCCTCCGTTCCAAAATAGATGACCTAACTTTGTACTAAAGTAGTACAAAGTTAGTACAAAGTTAGGTCATCTATTTTGGAACGGAGGGAGTATGAGGGAAGATGGAAGCCTCATGTCACGGATGCGCATGCAAGACGTACTGCAGCCCTTCGATATGCGCTCCGGAGTCACACATGAGAGGAGGCGTACATATAGCATAAAAAAAGGTGACTTGCTGATCAGTTTAATACGTTGGTGGGTAGTCTCTTAAACCACTCATCCATGATTTTCTGATCTGCTACCATATTTTTAATTATATTTTTACTTCTCGTTTGCATTTTTTGTTTAAGATAAAAATTATCCGTAAGAGACATTTTTTGTAAGAATAAACTAACTCTCATGTGTTTCAATTTTATTTTATATTTTTGGGTTCATTTTTTATTAGAATAATGGGAAATTTTAGAAATAGTTAATTATTTGGAGTGTTAAATACATTGAGAATTCTTTTAAAGAGATTAGTTAATATCAATTATGAAAGGAAATGCTGTGAACCGAAGGATGAAAAAACTGTGTAGGCTTGTGAAAACATGAAACATATACTAAATAATTAAAAGATAATTGTGAGATCACTACCGCGGCCACATCTGATGTAAGTAGATCTTCACTTCGATGAATACTACAACCCAATCTGATGAAGAAGTGGTAAAAAAAACAAATCATACATATAAGAGTGTCTAACTAAAGGAACTAAGCTTCATTATGGGAAGAAAAAATCGATCTTAGTGTGGATGCATCTCCCCTCAAACATATACCTGGATGCATGTTCTATGTTCAGAAATCAATGATGGACCCTTTGATTTAGAAGTGAGCGGCAGGAGCTGCCTGTCACGGTGCTGGAACCGGATAGCACCGAGCTTGTAGCAGAAACGGCTCAATGAAAGCCGGCACAACTGCACACCTAAGTTTTGCTTGGAGGTAGTTCGGCCTGCGCCGAGGCAAAGGATGTTAAGCAGCGGAAGGAAACTCCCAACTGTCATTGTTTTTGCAGCCTTGTCATTGGCGCCAGCGCTGCCTCTCCTCCTATTCTTTAGTGCCTACGCCGCGACCCGTTCCCCTCCACAGCGGTGGAAGAGGGGGTGGAGCTCCCCATATCAGAATTGGACCCGAGGATCCAGAGGCAATCCATGGAAGCTTTTCTTGTTAATGCATGCTTGCTCGCGTGCATGTAGTAGGGCATCAGGCATGACCTAGGCTCCAAGATTCGGTCACCCAAAAAGACATGTAGCAGGGCATCAGGCATGGCCTAGGCTCCTAGAATCCGTCACCCAAAAAGCTTGAGCTGCGGCTATGAGACATCTGATTATGTTCTGTACGTGTGTGTGGGACATGATGGCTGAAGTTAATTTTCTGTACATGCACTTAGCTAGCTGAAGCAGGCCAAAAAAAATTGATGTCAAGCTTGCTGATCTCACCTAGCACAGTTCTCCACGGGAGTCCTGTCCGACTGTGCATCTTGACGCCCTCTTCTGATGGCTGTACTAATTAATACATCATCATCTCAATCGCCAATTGTTGTTCTGTGATTCCGCCAATTGCTCCATCCTCTTCTCTTGGTGCTTTCCTGTAGTAACTACTTATTCGACCATCCGTCGTATCTCATGTTCCATAGCTTCTTTGCATGGCAGCAGCAGATCACATGTCCGTGGCATCTTTCATCTCCAGGTTGACACTGCCATAACAGGAACCATTATAGCAGCCACCATCTCGCCCACAGGAACGACCGTGTTCGGCTCCGTCCGGCCAGGCACAACCAACAGTCAGCATGCCGCCCAATGGAACACCCATATTCGGCTCCGTCCAGCCAGACGTAAATTAAATACCTCCTGCTTTGCCTGTTTTTTCTGATCGCT